>NC_056728.1:1088314512-1088424512 GCF_019279795.1 Protopterus annectens
ATGAGTTGTTACAGAAGGATTTTCCAGAAACTACACCCATCCTTGCTGTTTTGTCTGCTTTAGAGGATGTGTGTGTTACTGCCTACAGTTTTCCTGATAGTCAGGCAGCTGTCCCTAAAAAGGTATATAGAATGTGTAAAGTTCCTCACTCTTACATTTTTGTAAACTATTCCCAAACCTGACCCAGCAGCTATAGCTTTAGTTGAGACTATTGCTGCTAAGTACTTAGTTAATTCCAGTCCTACAGTCCTACTCTTTCTTATAAGGATGGGAAAATTATTGATAGGTATTTGAAAATAGTGTATATTTCTGCAACTTTGATTTTCATAATTTTGAATGTCAGACCTGTATGTTAAAGTTTGTTCTGACAAATTGTGAAAGTAGGAGAAATGTTTTTTTCTACAGTTTCTTCTCTTTAGGAAAACTCTGCTTAATTAACTTAGTTTCTTCTATTGTACATGTCACTACTCATTGTTTGCAATGTGTGTGTGTATGACTCTGTTGATACCTTTTCCAGGGCTATGGCCACTGGTACTGTTTTAAGGAGGTTGCATGGTTGCTTTCTCAGAACCTCCCAGATGATGATAAAAATGAAACTGTAAATTCTCCCTTGGATAGCGATTCACTGTTTGGTCTCCCTGCTATAGAGTTGATCAAAATGTTTGATGAAAGATGCTTTTCCAGGGAATCGCTAAGATTTTTCAGCACTCCTTTTCCAAATTGGCCAAGGGAATTCCTATCTCCTCATCCAGTTTTGACAAAAAAACAGACAGCCTCAGTAAAGTTCAGGTAAACAGATATTTAAGAAAAATGGCAAGGAGGTTCCAAAAAGAAGTGTCAAACATCCCAAAACCAAGGACAGTCCAACAGTCAGAATGACTGTTGAAGAGACCTTGTGACCCCTCCCACCCTGACCTCTTTTTCTCTTCCAGAAAGTTTGAATCTTCATTTTTCATTTTGGCAATAAATTGTTTAAGACAAATGTGTTCTGAAAATCATTCATCAGTGTTACAGATGGCATTGGGAGGCAATTACTCCTTTCCAGAAGGTCATTCCTTATTCTACAGAAAATAAGTATTTTTTTTCCACCTGTTCTTCTTCAAATACAGTTCCAAGGGGGGATAGTACCAGTTCTTCATTCCCAGGTGGGAAAAGGTTTTATTTAAGGATGTTCCTAGTGCCCAAGAAAGAAAGAAAATGCTTGGAAACAAGTTGTGGATCTTTCTTTCCTAAAAGTGTTTGTATAGTGCCCAAATTCAGAATGATGTCACTTCACAACCTTTTACTACTGCCTCCTCTTTCAGGTTTCCTGGTAACACTAGACTTGAGAGATTCTTATCATTCCATCCCCATTCATTCAGACTTCAGAGAGTTCTTAAGGTTGTGTGTGCCTGTATCACATTGTCAGTTCTTTGCCTTATTCTTTGGACTGTCCACTGCACCACAAAATGTCTAGTTTCAGTTATAACTCATTGCAGACTCCATGCTTTCCACATTTTTCTATATTTAGATGACTTTCTTATCTTTGCAGAGTCTTTTTCAAAGTGTCAGGAAAGTATCTCTTGGGTGAGAGGTCTCTTAAACAAGCTATGGTTCCAAGAGAACATTCAAAAGTCTGTCTGGTCTCCTCAAATTATTCTTTTCCTAGTGTGTCAACTAGTTACCTCAGTTCAAAGAGCTTTTCTTCCACAGGAAAAAAAGTAAATATTCAATCTATTTCTAAAGTGTTCCACTCAGATTCTAGGCATTGCAAAGAAATAACTCAGGATTTTGGGTCTCATGGCATCCATGATTCTCATGATGCACCTAGAATGACTCCAAATGAGAAGGATAAAGTTGTATTTGAAATCTGTTTAGTCTTACCCATAATACCCTTTATCTTTTCTCAGTTCTGGGATTTGTCAAAAGAGAAATCTTTTGGTGCAGACAACAGGTAGCCTTAAAATCAGGTCTGGCCTTCACCCTCCCTGCTCCCAAGCAGTCAGTGTTCATTGATGCTTCAGATTTTGCTTGGGGAGCAATTTCAGGAGGGATGAAACTGCAGGGGGTGTGGGACACCATAGACAAATGCAAACACATAAATATCAAGGAAATTATTGCCCTGATCAAAGCACTCAAATCTCTGAAATATCCTTGGTCCCCGGGACCTGTTCAAGTGGTTACAGACAATATCATGGTCATGTGGTACATCAGCAAGCAATGGGAGCCAGGCCATGCCCCCTTTGGGGACTGACAGTGTTAGCTTGGGATATAGCTTCACAGCACAATCTCATTCTACAGGCATTGTACATTCTTAAAGATCAAAACTATGTGGCAGACAAGCTGAACAGGAACAGGGTACACTGTCACAATGGAGACTAGACCGGGGGTCTTCCAAGATTTTATCCATCTCTGAGGAGTTCCTGAAGTAGACCTGTTTGTCTGCTCTGTGAACAATCAACTGGCTAGATTTTGTTCTATGATTCCATGCAAGAAAGTCTGGTAGACGGATGACTTTTCTTTTCCTTGGACAGGAATGTTTTTGTTTGCTTTCACACCCTTTCCACTAGTATCCAGGATACTTCTGAAGATTTAGAAGGAATCCCCCAATATCATTGTAGTGACTCTGTTCAGCCCAGGCAGCCATGGGTCTTCCTTCTTTTTGAAATGGCCAGGGACAATTATCACAAGCTTCCTCAAAGATAGGCTCTGCTTATACAAGAACAAGGGTGTTTGATGCACCCCAACATCAGTCATCTTCAACTGACTTCATGGATGATAGAGTCTTTAATTCTTTTTAGGCACCTATTTACTGAAGACATGCAGCAGGTACTAATGGAGGCAAACATGCATGCTAGTAGAAAATCGTATATCAGCAAATGGAATATCTTTTCTAGTTGGTGCCAACAATATGACACATACCCATTCATGGCTAGATGTCCTCTGGTTTTACAATATTTGTCTGAATTACTTTCCTTTGTCCTTACTTATTCCTCTATCAAAGGTTAATTTATCACACATTTCAGCATGTCTTCCCATAGATCCTCCTGTTTCAAAGCAGTCTGATGTCAAAATGTTCTTGAAGGGGGTTTTGCATAAGTGGCCCATTCTTGGGATCTTAATTTTGTGTTACAGAATGTAGCACTTGCTCCATTTGAACCATCTAATCTGCCTGACTTGAGGTTCTTAATATGGAAGACAGTTTTACTGATTCTGACTTCCAAGGTGGCTGCACACTGATTAACAGCTTAATTTCAGCTCTCCCAGTGTGAAAAAAGAAGCTCAGAAAAGAAGGTCAACTTATTTGTCTTTTTGTGGTATTTTCATTTGCTGGCTAGTAAGTGCATTGCTTGGATGCCAACAAAGAAGAAATTTAGAAAACCTAAAAAGTCAACAACAAAAGGTGAGGAGAAAACACTGGCTGGGAAGAATCCCACAGCTGTTCAGCAAAAGACAAATTTAGAAAACCTAAAAAAGTCAACAACAAAAGGTGAGGAGAAAACACTGGCTGGAAAGAATCCCACAGCTGTTCAGCAAAAGGCAGTTCAAGCTGCAGCTTTGGTGCAAGACATGACTTCAATAATCTAGAGGAAAAAATAAGTCAAATGCGCTCAGAGCTGATTAAAATAAAGCAAAACATTGAAGGAATATACAAACTCAAAAACTGCTGAAAAAATGGAAGCAGCTTTAAACAGGTATTCAGATAAGCTGATAATACTGCAAAATTCAGAGATCAAAATGAAGAAAAGGCTGGCTGAGTATGAGACTGCTCAAGAAGAGATGTTTCAAAAAATGGTAGAATTAGAGGACAGAGTACTTGAGGAAAACCTGTGCTGTACCAGAGAAACTGTAAGGAACAGACTGTATTAATTTTATGAAAGCTGAAATAAACAACTAGACTGGTATTCCACAGCAAGAGTTGTTATATGAAAGGGCATATAATGTGTATGCTCCAAACCTGGCCATGAGAAACCAGCCAAGACCTCTAATAGTAAAGGAGCAATTCTAGCATCAGAAAGAGGTAATTCTGACAAAACTGTGAAAGAAGGACAAAGTGCTGAAAGTTGGAGACGTTAGAATTTTTTTTTAAAATGATTACTGACTGTACACCAGGGCAGAAGAGGAGTAAATTTTTTCAAGCAATCAGGGAATATTGAGAAGCATGTGTAACATTCAGTCCAGCTGTCTTCAGAAGATTTTTTTCTGGGGGGGGGAGGGGGTCAATGTTATTTTTTGATGCAGAACATACTAAAGAGGATATACCAAAGTTTGTCCAACAAAAAGTGAGCTGTCAGCAGAAGGGGACTTTACTTCTTATTCTATTCTTCTGATAATAAAGCTCATAGAGACACTATGCCAATGAAACCTTTTCTAGTGTTTCAAATGAAAATGCTTGAGAGACAGAGAAAAGCACATCAGTTGACTAGAAGAACCAGGAGTACATTGGAAATGAGCCAGGGACTGGAGCTGGGAGATTGAGATCAATAAGAAGAAAACCAGCAACTCAGAAAGTAATGAAAAAATGTGGAATTACAAAGCATCAGTCATATTTGTGAAATATATATAACTGAATAAGAAAACCTAGAAATATTGGACTTTTTTGACTTTATTAAACTTGTAGAGGACTCCAAAGCATATGCCCTACCTTACTGTTAATGTTTGGAAGAACATTAGGGAGAGGGGAAGAGGAAGGAAAGAGGTAACTGTAAGTAATTTTTGCTCTTCACAGTATTTTTATAAAATATGACATATACTGCATGCTATATAGTAAAGCATTTTCAGTTATTTGTGTGTGTTCTATGTATAGTAAAGTAAACAGGTTCCCCCCTTTCCTTCATTCTTTTTCTTTCTTTCTTGTTTAGTTTTAAGAAATGTAGGTACACCATTGTCAAAAGTAAAATTACACAGAACAAGATACAAGTAAAACTGATATGCTTTTTCTTTCATCTGCATAGGAGAATGACTAGATTAAGGCCCCTAGCTTGATCTAACAACATATTTTAAGAGGAATCAAGTAAATTAAATAACATTGACTGTAATGAAACGTTTTCCTTTAGCAAATAAATGGTCACACTGCAACATGAGAAGCTTGCAGCTGATGGCAACTCTGTATCTGATTTTCATGTTTCTATTCAGAAAAGGTGATAAGCGAGCAATAAAAACAGAGTATGTTTTTCTTTTAGTGGCTAAAAGATAATGTTTTTGAAAGCATTCAAGTTCTTTTATACAGCTAGGGAAGGAATACAGATAAGACAAAACAGACAGCACATCCTATAAGTAGAAGCACAGATTGTAACTTGTGTCCTTGCATAGATAAACTTTGTTATAAATCAGTTAAAGCCTGTGAGTGTATCAGTCTATTAGGTGCGTTAAACTTCATTATTTGAAGATTTACAGTTTTTCTGTCTTTATTAAGTTAATAGGTTATGGGGTGTTCTAGAGGTATGTTTGCTTTTGTGTGTGTGGGTTTTCATTAAAACAACAAGCCTTGTAAGATGTGACATAGGTTCAAATGGATATGACAAAAAATAACGTTAAAAAAAGATTAACCTGCCAAACATTAGTGTATGAATGCATCACAAAAGCTGAAACTAGACATTTTAAAGAAAAGCTGTTATACATAACAGGTGGGAAGAATAACTTCTTATCATAATGGCAACATTTTCCATATTATCTTTGAGTGTTAATAATCTCACAGGTATATACAAAAAAGAAAGAGCAGTGAACTATATTAAGAAATGCAGAGCACAAGTGGCTATGCTACAGGATACACATTTGGAAAGAACTGAACATGTGAATTTGATAAAGAAAGGATTTCAGGATGGTTATTCAGCAGAATATCTGGGACAAAGGAAAAGAGAAGTACTTCTATTAATTGTAGAAAAGCTTTGATAGTGATAGAAGAGGAAAAAAGATAATAATGGTAGATGTGTATTAGTATGGGGCTACTGGTAAGGGAGGAGGATTAAGCTGGTATGTATCTGTAGTCCACCTAAAACTGTCACAGTGGAGGTTGAGATAATTCTGGGAGAAAAATTCAGCTTTCAACAGGGAATATTACTTGAAGGTGGGGACTCTAATTTGATTTGCAAAAGTAAGGATGTAGCTTGGGGTCTAGAAGGGAAATATAACAAACGGTAGATTTTTTGAAGACATTGATAAACATATTTGGTATGGAAGATGTGAGTTTACTTGGAGCTTGGAGAGAATTTACATATATTTCCACAAGGTACAAACAGTGGACTAAACTAGACAGACAGTATATTTCACAGGAACTTATGCATTTAATTGAAAGTGTTGATACATGTTCGATAACTATTTCAGATCACCCACTAATAATAGCTAAAATAAAAATGCGTGGTAATGAAATAAAAATGAGACACTGCCACTTCCCCACCTATCTGTTAAACAGAAAGGAATTTAAGGATTGGGTGGTGGTAATTATTTGGAAATTATTAAGGAAGATAGAAATTTCTTGAGAAAATATAGCTAGGGAGTGGGTTAAAATTAAAGTGAGTTTAAATAAAGGGTAGGAATAAAAGAAAGAGATGGTTAAGAAGTAACAAGAAATATTTACAGGGAATGAAAAAGGTTAAAGCATTGTAGAATGGGGGGATCTCACAGAACAAGGAGTGGCACAGCTACAGAGTGTTAAAGAGAAAATAAGGGACCACCATCAATAATATGCATGAGTTTAAATGATTGTTGTTAGGTAAGTGCTTTTTATAATAACTTCAGAACACAACAGCTTTTAGCACAATGCATCATGCAACAGAAAGTAGAAAGGGGTGTTGCCAAGCTTGGGGAGCCTATAAGAAGGAAAATAACCAGAGATCCTGTGGAGGTATTAGAAATATTTTGGAAATTGTGTAAAGATCTGTATAAAGCAGAGAAATGTGCAAATCAAGAAAAAGTGCAAATGGAACTATTTATGGAAGAATTTAATATGCCAAGGATAGAGGTAGGTAAGGCTCAATTATTAACAGTTAGGATAGGAGGATATGAGATAAAAATGGTGATCTATACCAATATACAAGAAAGTCTCCAGGAGTAGATGGTACTCCTGTGGAAGTTTGTAAGCTAGAAGGGAAGAAAGTGATAAAGATTTGGAAGGTTTTTGTGTAACAGTATTTTGAAAGGACAAGCACCAACATTGAAAGGACAACATCCTGGAAGAAACTTGTGGTGGCTGTAACACCTAAAGATGGTAAAAAGCCATCAGATCCAACTTCATATAAGGCCAATTTCAATTTTAAACCATGATTATAAAGTGTTTGTGTCTATAATGTCTAAAATAATTGCAAAGCTGATGCCAAAATTAATAGATATGGATCAATGCGATTTTGTGGAGGGGAGGCAAACATTTAGCAACAGTAACAGAAAAATTATGATCTAGAAGGAAGCAAAATACATGAAAATACCACTATTTTTGGTGGATCTTGATGGAGAGAAAGCATTTGACATACTAAGCTGGGATTTTATAAGAAGGGCAGTGGAAGCATTTGCATTCCCTGACACAATAACAATGATAATTAAGAGGATATCAAAGTGATTGGAGGTGAAAATTAAAGTGTGTGTGTGTGTGTGTGGGGGGGGTTCCTTCTGTCCTTCTGGTAAGTTCTGTTTGAAAAGAAGTACCAGACAGGGGTGTCCACTTTCACCTTGTTATTTATGTTATATTTAGAACCATTGACAAAGAAAATAAGGGACTCAGAAAGTCAAGGATATAGTTGGTATGGCTATCAAGAAACGTTGGCTTTATTTTTTATTTGCATATGATATTATTTTGTACCTGATAAAAACAGAAAAGGACATGTCAGCGTTGTGGAACATTCTGAGACAGTTTCATGTCTTTTTGGGATACACAGTTAATGAGGATAAAACAAAGGCAATAGCTGTACAGCAATGCCCATGTTTATGGTTACATTATAAATTATACTTATACGTTATGCATCATACTTAGGAGTACGAGTTAACTAGGATTCTGTTATGGCAGTTAAGGTTATGTGGGAAGAGACTAAAAAGATAATACAAAAACTGCAAAACTGGAAGCTCTATTTTGTGGATATTGGTAGCAAGATACAAGCAGTGAAAATGTTTTTAGTCCCATTAGTTTTATACACACATCATGCATATTTTTATCAACCACAGGAGAAGCTGTGGATAGCAGTAATAAAGAGTTGAAGATTTTTTTATCTGGGAAGGCAAGAGGGCAAGAGTCAAGTGGGATAAGTTGATCCTTCCAGTAGAGCAAGTTAGTTTGAAATTGCCTGACTAGAATGGGTATTTCAGTGCTACACAGTTTAAGGCTTTTATACATAGCACAAGCAGAAAGCTATAAATTAAAGTGGAAATGGATGATGACCAAACAGTGGGGAGGCTTAAGAAATAAGGAGAGACTGGGATTTTGGATGCAGATCCTTAAGAAGAATAACAATAAACATACAGAGTATTGTATTCATAAAGTAACAGACAGTATTCTAAGCCAACACGGGAATGAAGAAAGGAGATCCTGCTGATCCATTTTACTGCAATTAGGAGTACAGGGAATAGACAGGAGGGGGCTGGAAATTATTAGAGTTACCTGGCAAAGAAACCAAGGTATAAGGAGCATATAACGAGAAAGGGAAAGGTAATAGAATGGGAAGAGGCCAAGAATACATTTGGACTGCAGGCTTGAGATTGCCTTCCCTATCAGGGACTGATATCAAAGAGAAGGAATAGGGGTATCCTAAATGATTGACCAGCACTGATAGAGTTTTTAGTAGAATCTAGAATGGAAGCTGCTCTTCAAAAAGGGATAATTAAAAGGCATATAAAATGTTGCATGATAAATATAGGAATCAATCAGTTGGTTAAAAAGGAATGGGAATATAGTCTACATAAGCAGTTCAAGAAGAAACAGTGGAAGGCTATATTTATGGCTTCCAAATATGTAGCAAAGTTTGGAATATTTAGGAGTTTTGCTTGGAAGTGTTTGCATAGGTATTTTTATACCCAGACTCCAAATATTTTCCTCGAGTAGATTGCAAATTTTGGAGGTGTGGTAGGGAAGAAAGAGGTAATTGGGTAAATATTTTTGAGAGTGTAATTAGTTGGTAGACTTTAAAAAAAATTACACTGCAGAGTACTCTGTCAGAAATGCTGGGGAAGCAAATTGATGCATTTAAGGAAGTGATTTTTTGAGCTGTCATAGAGAATTGGAATTGCCTAGACCTAATAAAGTGTTGCTGAGTTTAATTCTTGTGGGTGCCAAAAAAGCAGTTGCTAGAAAGTGGAAATCAAACTGTAAACCAACTGTACTAGAAGTAATGAATATAGTAACAGAGATAAAAGTACTGAAAGTGGGATCTTTAGAAAATTTTAGGAACAAAGAAAATTACATAGAAAAATTGAAATTGTGGTACTACATGCAGAATAATGTTTTGGAGGAGGAATGTGATTTTAGGGAAGGCAGGAATTAAATAAGCTATGTAATGTTCACTTGACAATGACTGTATATAAAATTATATGTGATATATAAAGTTTTCAGTTGAAAATGTGTCAATATCATCTGTTTTCATTTATATAAATGCATAATTGCCTATGTCATAAGCGATAATTCATGAAGGTGTTTCTTGTTATAAAAAGTGTTTTCATTCATATAAATGTATGATTGCCTATGTCATAAATGATCATTCGTAAAAATGTTTCTTGTTTAAAAAAAAGTTTTTATTGATTTCACTTACCTCTGCAAGAAGTATATATGAGTCTACCCTATTTAATTTTCCATAAGGGCAGGCCTAAACTGGTATCCGAGTTTATTTTAAGCCAAAATTATCCATCTGCCCATTTTCTTTCCAAAACCTAAAAATGAGGGGAAAAGGACACTCCATACCTTTGATGTCCACAGATAACTCAGGTACTCTGTTGACAGAAATAAATCTTACAGATCCTCAGATCAGTTTTTTTATTTTTTGTTAGGGTAAGAAGACGGGACACCTTCTGTGAAAATAGACTATTTCCAAATGGTTGTTTAAGGCTATTACCTTTTGTTATAGTCTCTATAACAAATCTATTCCAGGCAGGGTCAAGGCTCACTCTGTTAGGACCTTGGCTTCATCTGTAGCTTTTTGCAAAGGGTTGTATGCTAGAAGTATTTTAGAAGCTGCTACTTCGTCCTCTGTAGATACTTTTACAAAGCACCACAAGCTTGCTTCCTTCTCTAGGTCAAGATAAAACTGTGCTAGGACAGTTCTCCAGGGGCTGTTGCACTCTTCGCCTTACATCTCCCAAATGTATTTTGCTAAAGTAATTTACCCATATAGCTAAGGCTACTGCAACAGTGATCAATATGATGAACATAGTACAGTTGTGTAAGTAAACATACCATTAGCAGTAAGAGTTTGAATGATCACTGCTGCAGATGCCACTCCCTTCCTCCACCTCCCTTGTTTTTTTGCTGTTTATTTTTTGTTTGTTTTGTTTTAATGCCAGACTGTGGAGATTTATTTTGCTGTTCCTAGCTATGCCCTTTTAGGGCTTATCCTCCCTCTCTCTGTTGGTTTGAAAGCTCAGAAGGGCTTGGTGCACAAACCAGTCTTTTTAGTCAGCTCATCTCAGCTCAAGCTGATTAATGGTTTGGGTGCATGGAAGGTGCCCTGCTGCTATACAGAATGTAACCCATATATCTAAGGCTTCTGCAGCAGTGACCTTTCAGACATCTACTATCATGGTAAAGTTACTTACACAACTGCATTTTCCTTTGGTTCCAGATATAGTCACAGAATTCAAATAAGAAAGACCATATGTTATAATTCTGCACCTCACAATGCCCTGAGACAGGTAGTAGGATGTACACTCTAGGAGAGACAGAGAAATGAAGAAATTTGAGTGGAAGTCAAATTATAACCAATTGCAGTGACTGTCAAGGAGAACAGGTTACAATGGTGTGCTCATGTGCAGTGAAGCAGAATATGTGACTTTGTAAAGCAGATTTAAGAGTGACAGCAAGAAAGGAAGAGGAGGCATGGTTGTTCAGCAAAGAAATAGCTGGATGTCATCAACGTAGACCTGCAACAGGCATGAGTATTTTAAGATGGTAAGAGAGTAGTTCTGAATAGAGAGGTCTTGACAGTTGACATGATGCCCTGACCTCATATAAAATGGGAAAAGGGGGATTGTTGATGAAGATTTATGATGATGGGTGATCCTTGATATGAACACACATTTTCTCCAAAAAATGTTGCCAGGATTGTCCTTAAACCAATGCATTCCTTTCCAGGTTTTTCTTAAGCAGAATCTGGGGACAGTGGTAGCTCCAGGTTGTGCTTACTGACAGGACATAATAAAGGTATATTAGCTCACTGTTGGGGCATAGCAAGACCAAAAATAAAACCATTTTCCTGCTATAGAAGTACAGTGTAAAAAGCCAACAAAGAAATAAACTAAATACCAATAAATGTAGAACCAGGGTTTCTAATGCCTGCCTTTGTACCCATATTAACTAAGTTCCATACTCCTGAGTCAGTCTATGTCCCACAAATGGCTCTAGTAACTGATGCTACTAGTTATAGATGCAGTTCCTAGAGTTGTGCAGTATGAGTACTATGGTAAAATCAATTTATAAGAAATTGAAATGTTTCTTCCCATGTTAAATGTCACTTCATTTATTGTACACACCAAGTATTATTTAATAGGAATTAAAAAAGTTGACACCTTCAAGCATTTTGTAACATTGCCATTAATATAAGAAATTTAATTTAGGTGTATTGGTCACTTTCTGAAGCAGATGTTGATAACAAACCATTGAAGTTAAATATAACCTCTTCACCATACTAATTAGTTTTTTATGGAAAATCTTGCTGCTTTTTGTATTTTATTTAGTTGTTAAAATTATTAATTTTCCTTGGAACTTCAAATCCATAATATGTGGGAGGAGAGGCTGGGAATTTCTGGTTAAAGGCTTATAGTGCCTGCATATTTGAACTGTTTCTTACTGAAATTGGTGTTTGCTGTAGCATAGACTAGATCCAGGCCTGCTGAATCTAGCTTTGTTTGCATAACTTGAGCACTAATCCAGGCCCTCTTAAAAGTATTCAATTGTAATTATTACTGCTTGTTAGTAACCTGATTAAAGTGTAGCTATCATTCTAAGCCTTTTGGTTTAAGCACTTGGGCTTCAGACCAGTTGTTTTACGTTAAGAAGGTTTGTAGTCTGTACTGTTGTGGCAGGCCAGGTAGCTTACATCCTTCTAAGTTGGGAACTGCTGATTGAGGGCTCAGTGTCTGTTATTCTAAAAGTGTATTAGTTCTGGTTTAAGCACTTGGGCTTCAGGCCAGTTATTTTACATTAAGAAGGTTCATGGTCTGCATTCTTGTGGGAGAAGAGGCTGGACTCTGCCCTTCTGAGCTGGGAATTTCTGGTTAAAGGTTTATAGTGCCTGCATATTTGAACTGTTTTCTTACTGAAATTGGTGTGACTTCTTTGCTGTAGCATAGACTAGATCCTGGCCTGCTGAATCTAGCTTTGTTTGTATAACTTGAGCACTAATACAGACCTTCTTCTTCAGAGAAGGTTCCCCTGCACTCCAGTGTCCTGCACACTCCTGCCACCTTTTCTGATTGCTAGGGCTGAATTATTCCCGGCTCCACCAAGTATCCTCTTCAGTTGTTCCCTTGAAAGTAATCTAACTCTCAACCTAAGCACTTAAAAAGCATCCTACAGTCCAGCACTTGCTCAGACCTAATAGCAAGCACTAATATACCCCGACACTTGATTGCCCAGCAGGGCAAGGCTCATTATTCACCCCTCACCAACCAAGCGACTAAGCAGCTCACCCTACTATTCAGACATGACCAAAGGGCAATTTCAGGTATACTCTCCAGTCCAGCTGGTGAACCTGGGTATCCTGAGGCAATGTTACAACTGCCTCATGTACACAGACAACCCTCTCCTCCTACTACACCACATTAACATATGCGAGAGATGCAATTATATAGCTAAATTGGAGACTAAGCTCTCTCCACCCAAGACTGGAATAAGCAGTCGTGAGGCGAAGGTTAACACTTGCACCACACATCCAGCCTCACATAGACATACTAAACGAGCACTGGCAAAAAATACACATAAATACACTAAATCATACTCGGAGGCTGTAAATAAAAACCTGCAAAAGCATCACAGACCTCCAAAGCAGACACCAAAAAAACCTGCACCTCCCGTTACAAACCAGACAACACATAAAATACAAAATCAGTGTGCCGCACAATCACAGCCCTTAAGGCGAAATAACATACCTAACACACTAGGTAATAGGCGACTCTATAGTCAGGCACACTGACGTCCCACTCACTAGGCTGGACAAGGAGCAGGTTACTGTTAGCTGCCTGTGGGGAGCCAGAACCCGCCACATAACACAAGCACTCAGGTCACTCCAGAATAAGTACAAATATGACCCTGTCATTGTTCATGTTGGTGTGAATGACCTGAGACGTACCTCCCTGGACTACATGAAAAGAGACATGGAAGAGCTCTCTGATCATGTAGCCCAGGTGGGTATGACCCTTGACCCTGAGTAGCATCCTGCCCTCACCAAGAATGATACCGCAGTATAAAGAAAAAATGATCAATTTCAACAATTGGCTAAGCTTCTGGTGTCATTCAAAGGGGATCCACATCTGTCAGCCTGGGACGACATGCTCGATGGGCCTCGTTGCTTTGCAAGAGATGGCTTGCACCTGTCACCCCTAGGCTTTCGAATACTGGCCAAGGCTCATGCTGCCCCCATAGTGCCTATTTTAGGCAAGGCTCAAAATCAAACCCTCCTCCGTAAAAAACACAAATAAAAAAATGAGGGTTATGCTACTCAACGTCAGGAGTTTAAATCTCAAAATGCATGGGCTCGAAGCACTCTTCAGTATGGAGATCATCGACATCTGTGCATTAACTGAAACCTGGTTCAAGGCTCCACAGAGCACCCCAGCACTTCCGGGCTACAACTCATACCACACATTTCGGCCACGGAACATGGACCAAAACACAAAAGTACGGGGTGTATCCATATTCATCAAGGATACCTTCACCTCCAGGTTAGTTGCGCAGCATGATACGTCCGCGATCATCCATGTGCAACTAACATCAGGCAAATCTGCAATGCAAATTGTGTCCTGCTACATATGACCCTCCATGACCCAGGACCACTACTCCGCCATTCTGGAGATACTGGAAAACATGAAGGTCCTACCGAACACCCTGATATTGGGCGATTTCAATTGCCCTACCGTTAACTGGGAAAACTACTCAAGTACAAACTCCCAGGTCCAGCGCTTCCTGGAATTTATCAACTCAAATGCCCTGGATCAACTGGTAATCTCCCCTACCAGAGGTGAAAACATATTGGACCTGGTCATCACCAATATGGGCGACAGATGTTCCACACCAAAGGTCAACCCATCACTAGTTAGATCAGACCATAAACTAATCTCTGGATGTCGACACCCCACCACCACCCACAACTAAGGAAACCACAGTAAAAAACTTTTCTAAAGCAAACTTCACCTTACTTAAGACAGAGGTGGTAAGTTTCACAGCCCCCACGCTAAAGGATAATGCTGCCCAAGATGCAGAAACCTTTACAAATGCACTCTATGAGCACCTACAAGGATGCATGAATCGTGCCATCCCTAGCAAAACCAAGACTTACTCCCCTAAGAGAAAGAATCCAGTTTGGTGGACGCTTGCCATAAACAGGCTGTACAATAGGAGGAGGAAACTAATTCAGAAAAAAATCAAATCCCAAGAAGGAAAGACATCCCTGATCAATATCAGTAAGAAACTAAGGTCCCTCATAAAATCCTCCAAGGCTAACTTTGAAAGAAAAATAACCAAGGATTTGAAAGATAACCACAAAGCCTTCTTTAGTTATGTCAAGAATCTAAGTGGCAACTCACAGATATGCTCTGAGCTAGTGCAAAATAGCACAAAATATACTGAACCCACTGATATTGCCAACATCCTGGCAGATAGATTCAGTGCAAACTTCACCCCCAAAAGGGCCCACAACAATACCAGAAAAGTGTAGTGTCCCAGAAATCACAGACGCACAGGTGAAAACAGCCCTTTCAAAAGCCAAAAGCACAGCATGAATGGGGCCACATGGTGTCCCAGGCTGCATCTTGCACGAACTACAGAATGAGCTAACCCCCTACCTAAACACACTGTTCACCCTCAGCCTCTCCACTGGCTACGTGCCCATAGAATGGCGCACAGCAACGGTTATTCCACTCCACAAAGGAGGGGCCACAACTCACCCTGGTAACTATCACCCCATAAGTCTGACTAGCCTGGTCTGCAAGGCTATGGAGCGCATCATCATGGAACTCATTAACAAAGACATTGGGAACCTCCAAACACTTGACCTGACCCAGTTTGGCTTTGTTAAGGGCAGATCATGCCTAGTAAACCTGATTGACTTCTTTGATACAGTCAGCAAGGCCATAGATGAGGGGAAGGTAGCTCACACAGCCTACCTTGACCTCGCCAAGGCTTTTGACACCATTCCCCACTTGGGAATTATAGAAAAAGTCACCAGCCTGAACATAAACCCCTACCTCATGAGATGGGTTGCCAACTGGCTTACAGAGAGAACTCACATGGTAGGAGTAGCGGGCTCCAGGTCCGACTCTAAACCAGTCACAAGTGGTGTCCCACAAGGCCACCAGTCACAAGTGGTGTGCCACAAGGCCCGGTCCTGGGAGCCCTACTGTTCGGCATATACTTTTCAGAAGTACAGGTAAACACAGGAGGACTATGGCTAACCAAGTTCTCCGATGACTGCAAACTGGGAGCCATAATTGACTCTCCAGCTGACACAGACATTCTCCAAAAGGGCCTTACTGAGACGGACACCTGGTGTCAAAGTCATGGTCTCAAGCTAAATGCCAAAAAATGCATAGTCATCCCGTTTGGGAAAAACAAAACACACATGAATTACCACATAGGTGGTAGCCCCCTTAATACAGAAGAGGTAATAAGAGATCTGGGGACCCAGGTAGATAGTAATCTCTCCTTTGACAATCATATTGCCAAAGTAGTTAGGAAATCCTTCTATGTAGCCCATCTAATTACTAAAGAGTTCGCATCTAGAAATAAAGAGGTTATGGTGCCCCTCTACCCATCACTCATCAGACCCATCATAGAGTACAGTGCCCCATTTGGGATGTACCTCACAAGACACTTCCAACAGCTGGAAAGACCACAAAAGTACCTCACCAAGAGGATTACTGGTCTCAAACATATGTCCTATGCAGCCCGACTGGAAAAACTCCAGCTGTACTCAGTGGCATATCGCTTACTTAGAGGTGATCTCTGCCTGACTTACAAAGCCATGTCCAACTCAGAATTGATGGACATGCTCCACCTAAAGAAATCCAAAGTCACTGCGAGCCACTCACTCTAGTGAACTAAACCTCACCACAGTAATAAATAGAACATGCTGGAGGGATAGATTCCTGTCACAGAGACTCCCCATGCTTTGGAACAAAATTCCTAACTACATTAGGCGGAGCCCCTCACTAACACTCTTCAAGTGAAACCTTGACGAGTGGATGGGTAACAGAAAATACACCCCTGGGATCACTTCATTGGCTCTTCTTGACAGAGGCTCAGTTAATTAATCAATGGGGCGGTAAAAGTTGACATACTCTGGCTAGGCTTATAAATGCCCTCATGCAGATAGCCTAGTACCTACCTATGAGCCTATGACATCATGGAAGACTGAAGCCACAGTGCTTTTCAACTTAACCTAATGTATAGGTTACTATATTTCTATGCAAAATGCATCAGTAGGAGATTCTTACTTTGTAGGAAGACAAGATGTTAACTAGATTATGCAGGTGCAACAGCTTACATTGATCAAAAACATATGTGAATATGTAGTCGTAAAACCGCAATGCAAGTAAGAACCTGCTCATGAAAAGTAATAAGCTGTTTTGTTTACTTATAATGTTTTGCCCATTTATGTGGATTACACACTAATACCTACCAGGACATCATTTTGTGGGTGTGGTTAGAAAAACTATGTAAACAGTGAAAATAAAAAATAAAATTAATATTCATTTTCTTGCAGAATTACTTACAGCTGTAGCATAAGGAGTATAACTAGAAATGAAATTAATTGTAAAACAAAGGTGCTTCAGACAGTATCCAGTGCAGTTTTAAAAACAATATTATTTCTAAAGAATTAAAAACAACATGAAACACTTTAACTTCTGCTCAATGGTTGAAAAAGTAGTTGTGGTATTAAAACAGTTGTGGTTTGTCAATATCCCATGTGCCTGAATTGGTAGCCCAAGTAGAAGTTAACCTAAAGTACATAATAAAACTGGGTAAGGGGTCTTTATATGCATTATAAACAATATAGTTAGAAAAAAAAATAGGAGAAAAAGATAACAGTAGTAACAACCTTCTCTAAGCATATCTTTTATAATCCTAAGAAAAGGATAAAAGATTACATTTCATGAAAATCAACATCAGTCACAAGTACAAAGCATACTTAGTTGTTCTATATTTTTTTTAAAAATCCACCCCAAAATGTCATTTCAACTTTTGATTATGATCTACTTCAATCTTTTTTTTTTATATATTTTTGTTGAAATTGTATATACAAGAGCACATTAACACAGTCAAGCAAACAGGTGTTTGCACAAGGTTCGCTATCAAGTCATGCTACATGCATTATCTAAAATTCATTAAATAGCTATAAAGTGATCACAGGACATAGATTAACATTTCTCTATTAATGAATTCAACTTTTTCCAGTAATTATATTCAATGTTTATTTTATTTTCTTCTGACATGCAACAGTGACAGTATTTATAAATTCTGTAAATGAAGATGTGATCTTATTTTTCCAGTAGAGTCCCTTTTGTGACTATTGGCAATAAGCACCGGTGAACTGAGACTTGAGACTTGGGTACACGTCCAGTAATTGAAGCATTAAACAACAGCAACAGTTTAGTTAATATGAATTTATCAGACTACTATCTTTGCAGAAAACATTGATATTTTTTTCATTCAGGTTATTAGAACTTTGTAATTATAAACCATATGCTGCCATTCTGCTTTGATTATACACTTCTAGCTCCAGCAATGAAAACCTTCCTTTTTGTATATAATTTCAGTTGTATGGGGAGTGATACATGATATATGTACAAATTTGCAAGAGAATAATTTCCAGAATAAAGATATATTTTTGAGGATATTAAAATAATTTTTATCTATTGTTGTTAAAGTTGAGCCACTCATTTGGAGAGCACAATGCCCATATTTATATTTGATACAAAATTTATGCTAGATATTCATTTTTAATTATATATGACATTGACTGTGAACTATCTATTGATTTGTAATGTCCATCAACTTTCCATATCAAAGTCATATTTACCCATTAAATAGTCAGTGTTAAGCACTTTTGTCCCTCCTAACTTTAGATTCCAAGAAATCAAATCCATGTTTTAAGCTCAGTATTTTTGAAACTTCAGTCTATCGATACATGCTCGTATAAATACTGTATGGAATAATATGAAATACCATGCTTATCCCCTGGTATTTGTATATAAAATTTGTAAATGTTTTTAATATGCCATTGTATATCTAAGTAGAATTTGCTAGATTACTGGTGTTTTTAAAGAAGCATTTCTTTAACATTCTCTTCATATTATTATTCAAGATTTATGTATGTTGTAAAGTGATATTTTTTCTTTATTTAAATAAATGCTTTAATGCCATTTTTTCCAGCTGGCTGAATAGTCAGAATTTAACATAAAGCTACTGTTTTAATAAAAGGAATGTTAGCATACATTTCTAAGTCAGGAAATCCTATTCCACTACCTTTCCATTCTATTATATAATGTTCCAAGGCTATTCTAAGTTTGTTACAGTGACATAAGAACTTCAAAAAAATGTTGTTAAAATGTTGAATTGTTTTTTTAGAAGGAACCAAGGAAGTTGTATGTTTGATAAAATAACTGTTTCAATTAAAATCAATGTATCTTCCATAGAAATGAATCATTTATTCCATTTATTTATTATTGTATTAATATTATCTAAAATATTGTTATAGTTTGTTTTTGCTGTTGCTTTATAATTACATGTAAAAGTTACATCCTTAGTATTTAATCTCTTTATGGTCTAGGGTTGCCACCTTTTGCTGATGCTAAAACCAGACCAAGGACACACCCCTTGCACCTCCCATAACCCTACCCATTCCCTCACATCTCACTTTCTGCCCATTTTGTGATGTCACCACTATTGTCAACTGAGGAGGAAGGCCCTCTTTTTGCATTCTTGATGTCTTCATTCTGCCTATTTATTATGCTTTTCTGTCTTGATTCACTCTTATGTTTATTTGGTATAAACTGCAATAGTCCATTTCTTTTTTGAAACAGAATAACAGAGTTTGCACAGTGTTTTCCAGACAACCGGACAATTGGTTTGATTTCCGGATAGTCCAAAAAAAAAAAAAAAGGATAGATGGCAACACTATTATGGTCCACTTTTATTAGTTTTCATCAAATAATTTAATTCTTAATTGATTAATAAGGTATTAGTTTTATTCTGAGTGAAATTTATACCTGATGTAAATTCAAAATCATTTATTTTTTTATGCTAATAAAAACAATGTTGTGTAGAATAAAACTGTCTCCGCCAAAAAAAAAAAGAAAAAAAAAAAATTACAATGAAAAGTTCAGGAGATAGTACACATGCCCAGGTTATAATATAAAACCAGAAATTTATTGTAAGTGCTTTTGTGTTGTCTCACGCAACGCTTCTTCAGACAATAAATCTAACCCATTCATTCACAAATTTATATTAAGTAATTGCCAATCAAAAAGTAAAGTAAAAAAACATCACAAATCATGTGACACAATGCTGAAATGCATTAAACAATGCAATTGAATAAGCTCTCCACTTAAACCAGAAAATGCTGGAAATCAGCACTAAATGTTCTTAAAGAATAAAATCAACTTCAGCACTGCTCATTTGTTTATAACAAGATAGTAACTCCTTTGTTGGCAAAAGCCTATAAACGGCATCAAGAAACATACGTACTTATAATCCATTAAAGTGGATATCAGCACTTTCACATACGTAGTCTTGTAACTACATCAAAACTGTAAAAATCCCCTATAATATAAAATAATATGAAGAAACTTTTCTGAATAAGCTTCCTACTCTTGAAATAAAACAATGCTAGAAATCAATGCATTTAGTACATCAATTGACATTAATAACGAACCTGTAAGGCTATAATCAGACCTTGATATAAACAAATGTAAGCAAAGTACCTCAAAAAAGTGATTGGTGCAAGTCTGTGGTGAATCATATGAAGAAAACCCATAACAGCAGTTTTCAGTGCAAACATGCTGGTCATGGTACATAATGAGATCACATGATCTAAATGTATGAGATAAAACGAGATTAGACATGATACATTCCATGAAACAAATATGAACAATGCAATTGAATGCTATTTGGTTAAAAAGCTCTGTTTCATGGCCACGCAAGTGTTTGTACACAAAATAATAAAAGTTCTGTTTGACACTCAGACTTGCAAATCAAAAAAATAAAAATAAAACCACTTGTGTCCTAATTTCCCTATACTAAACAACATCATTTAATCGAAGTATAGTTTCAAAGCTAAAATGTATATTGGCATAAATATAAAACATAAAACAAGTTAATGAGAAAGTGGTCTATCTATCATGAAAGGTTTCAAACAAACGCTTTCATTTCGGCCATGTAATCTGTCAGCCTGTAGTCTAATAATCCATTTCTGTTCAGCTTGTTCAGTTTTGTTCCTAATATTGTCTAATCTATTGTTCATGTTTATGATTTTTAAAAACTAATAAATCTAAAGGAGTGATGAGAATTAATATCAGCAACATGCTTAGCTGTTGCTACTCTCATGTTATTTTTATATATATATATTCTTTTACCCTTTCCCTTAACGTTCTGTTGGTTTTGCCAGTGTAAAATTTTGAACATGTTATGCATTAAGCCAGATGCACAAGATCATGCGTGGAACAGTCAGCATAAAATGACAAAATGACATTGTATATTTTTTATGCGTTTGGATGTATAAAAAACAATCATTAGCCATATAAGGACACATATTACAGTGTCTACAACTGAAAGTGCCATTTCTTTTAGAATTAATAGGTCGGGTCACTACTTCATTGCGGTAACATAGTCTGTGTTTCAAAGATCTACAATTTTAACATGCTACACTCTGATAGTCCCCCACAATTGTATGTAAATCATCGTTTATAGGCTTTTGCCAACAAAGAAGATACTAACTATCTTGTTATAAACGTATGAGTAGTGCTGAAGTTGATTTTATTCTTTAAGAACATTTAGTGCTGATTTCCAGCATTTTCTGGGTTAAGTGGAGACCTTATTCAATTGTATTGTTTAATGCATTTTAGTATTGTGTCACATGATGTGTTTTGACTTTATTTTTTGATTGGTAATTACTTAATTTAAATTCGTGAATAAATGGGTTAGATTTATTGTCTGAAGAAGCATTGTGAGACAACGCGAAAACACTTACAATAAATTTCTGGTTTTATATTATAACATGGGCATGTGTACTGTCTCCTAAACTTTTCATTGTGATTTATTTTTTTATATTTATTTTGAATAATCAGCATTATCTGTTAACAGTACATTGTCAACAAATGACTGAATGTAGGAAAGTGTATTTAAGCAAGTGTTTTAAATTCTTTCATATTGTCATTAAGATTTATGTAATTAGGCATAGGTTCAGTGGCCAAAGCAAATAATAGAGACAAGAGACAACCTTCCTTTGTGCCTGTACTTATTTTTGTTGACTGAGAAATAATAAGATCTTTGTTTTACATATGGGAATTAATTTTGATGAAGTTTGCTGTCAAGATACAAAATTATTAGGAGACCTGCATATTTCTAATACTTCAGTTAAATAAAACTAGTTTACTGAATTTGAATGCTTTATTTAGATCTTGGCTAATTATTGATAGTTCTTGTTTATTGTTATTCGCATAATCTGTTAAAGTAGTTATTCTTGCATTTGTCTATTTAGTATAAAGTCAGTTTGGTCTTTCTCTATTAAGATAGGTAATATATTTGTGTAATCTGTTGTCAAAAATTGGCATAAATGTTTTGAAATCAGCATTCAGTAATGAAATGAGTCAGTAGTGAAATAGGGAAGAGCACAGAGATGGAGCTTTATCCTGTTTTAATAAGAGATAAATTGTTGTATATTTCCATGATAGATGTGTGTTTAATGTCATTTTAACTTATGTGATTTTTTTGTTTTACCTGTAAAAAAACATAAAACATGTTGTGGTAATATTTTATATAGCCTAGAAATTATGCCATCATTTTCCTGGAGCTTTGTTTTCCTTCAACATTTTAATCTGGTCTTTTATTTCTTTACTAGAAATATTTTTTTATATTTCTTATTTGCTTCATAAATAATGTTTGGTATATTCTTATTTAGAAAGGCATCAATTACTTTTTCATTTTCTGCACTGCTGTTTTGTCCATTAATTTTATCATAGTGTTTTTAAAGCACTCCAGAATTTATTACATATCTGCATATTTTCTATTACTAGAAGTTTTAAGATGTACTTTTGTTGTGAACAGCTCTTGCTATCATTTTGGGTCTAAGAGCTAACTTTGCAAGACTTTTTGGAGTTAGAGGGTAAGAAAGTACAGTTGTGTTAAATTTAAACTATTATCCATAGTCACCCCCTATTAAACATGTTTCCACGATCTTATACTTTACTGTACGCAGATTGAACTCAATGTAATTATCTTTCTATGCAGTTGACTTTCTATATATATATATATATATATATATATATATATATATATATAGTATTTAGGCTCACCTATGTATATTGTAACCAGTTTTCTTCTTAATTAACTTGTTCAACTTTTAAACTTTGATTAATTTATTTTATTTATTGATAAACATTGTTACACTTTAACTAATTTCATCAAATTACTATGTAACCTGTGGAGCTTTTCTCCCCAAGACTCCACTGAAAAAGGACATCTGGTGTCCAGTTGGACAATCCTGGTAAAGAAATATTAATAAATAAATAAATAACATCAGATGTTTGAATGATCACTGCTGCATTAGCACTAACTATATGGGTTATATCCTGCCAAGGATATAACAGCTGGCCAGCTCCCAGAGTTTCAGGGTAACTTTCACACACCCAAACTGTCAAGCAGTTTGAGCTGAGCTAAATAAAAGACAAGATCTTATGTTGTCAGTCTTCATTCATTCATGACAGATGGGGTTTCCTTTCCATCAATGGGAACCGACTCGGCCAATATTACAAGCTTGAGCTAGTCAGAAACTTTCGAGCTAAGGTTACTCATAGTGCCCCCTCTCCTCATCTCCCAGGATCTTGTTTACCGCGTAGAGATTCAAGACACATCAGGCCTGCTCTCAAGCTAAGTGTTATATTTTTCACAAAATCTTTCAAATGTTTCGTTTCTATTCTTCTAAAGTCTCTTTATTCATAGATTAGTACTAGGCTAACTGTCCTTATGAGCCATTTTAAGCCTAGCCAATTACCCATGCGAGAATCAAACCATGCACTTTGTGTTTGTAAGGTAAACACCTTAACCATTATGCCAAGCTATATATAGTCCTTTTACTGTGTGAGTGCTTTTCCTTCTCCTAATTACCTTGTGGGTAATTCTTCATACCACTATTGATACAGGCCTCTCTCTTCCCCTTACCTCTTAGTAATCTCAGTACCATCATTGGTATTTTATTCCCTTCTTTCCTTTTACCCTCTTGGGTATACATTTATTACCATTGTTGGTATTATAAAAAAAATATATATTTTCCTTATTGTGTGTGCATTTGTGTCTTGATCGATTGACAGAATTTCTTATTGTTGTTCTTATTGTATTTGTTGACAATGACTGACAAAAAAAGGTACCACTGGCTTTAAACAGTGTGAACAAATGTGGCAGAAAGATACCAAATTCCAATGGGCATCTCTCCTGCGTGTACTGTTTAGGAGTAGCACACTTGCAAGTTCAACCTGTCTGCAAGCTCTGTAAGTGATTTAGTGCCTGCACCTTAGCAGACTGTAAAAATAAGTTAATTTTAAAGGGTCTGCTAAAAACCCCTTTCTCAGAGGCTTTATCTGAGGCGGCGGTATCAAGCCCTCCTAAGAAAGAGACAAAGAGGAGGAGTCATTCGGTCCCAACGTTTCCTCAGTCATAGGAACCAAAAACGTCTAAAACCTAGGTTCATACTGAACCAAAGACTAAACATGCCAAACTGACACTAACAACTATCTCGGAACCAGAGCCTAAACACCCTCCACAGTGCCGTCTTTGCCTACAGAACCAACTACAGCAATTGCCATGGTACCGACCCCTTCCACGGTACCAATAATAGCTTCTCCCTTAAAATTCATCACTCCCCCATCACAACTTTCAGGTCATTCGACCATGGTGCTGAAGGTCGAGACACTAGCCAGGACCTGATACTCCCCATCCATTGACCCCTTTATTCGACAGCAGCTTAGTCCATTTCTTGACCGGCCAGAATTTCCACCGGGGATGTCCACTTGTTCCACCAGGAGTCTTTTGGAGCTTGATATAGTGAGACTTGTGGATCAGCTCCTAGCGGCCAGAGTCATCCCAACCCCATCCAGGATCTCACTCCCACCTGGAGCCGAGGGTTTTTCTCCACAGACTCCAACCTAAATTCCTCCTTCAACCTCCCAACAGCTCTTGGAGCCCTCGATGCTGACAACCCTCCTGATGCCAGCTTCTTCAGTTCCATTGATGGATCTTACCATGGTTCTAGAATGTACCCTGTGGACCACGGCTCAGTCAGAGCCGACCCACCCTCAAGACTGTGACTGGTCTGTCAGCATTGTGATCCCCAGTTTGGCTTCGATTTTGTCTACAGCACCGTCTATGGTTCTGGTTGCTTTGACAGCTCTGAGTCCTCTTGCGGTTCCTTTCCTGGATGTGGGCTCATTGGAGCAGGGTGTAACCCTGGTTCCGAGGTTGTCTTTCTCAGTTTCCCATCCCTCTTTGGGCAGGCCTTCCTTCCAGGTTATGGAGAGGGCACTCACCTCAGCAGGCTCACAGTGGGGCTCCTTCGGCTCTGGAATGTCATATATATATATATATATATATATATATATATATATATATATATATATAATGTCCTCTGGATCGCAGCTGCCACAGTCCACTACACTGGGGCAATGGGCATGGGAGCAGCAAGATATCCTATCGCTGAGCACCCTCTCTTTGGAGTCCTCTTCAGACCTTTCCCCTGATGAGTAAGAGATCATGCAAGAGGAAGCATGTTGATTCACCAGAGGAATCTCTCACCGAAGATACTGATTATGATGAGGGGGAAGGGTCCCCACGGTCACCCCCTAAAGATGTTTCCATTGGAGACATACTACAGATATTGAAGCAGAGGGGTGACTGGAAACCCACCAACCCTTCCTCAGAGGAATCTATATTCTTGCAAGCTTTCCGTGCCCGACCCCCTACTTCCCGGGTGACCCAGCCTGCAGATGTGTTGGTCAACTTCATCGTGGAGTTGGTCAAGTTCATCGTGCAGTGTGCTTTGAAGGCCTTTGACACCAGTGAGCCAATCACCCGGAGACCATACACCCTCCCCCCCGGAGGGTCAACCCCACTGGTCCAAAGGCTTGGCAGTAGATACTATGGTGGTGGTAGCAGTGGCCACAAAGAAAGAACTCACAGAGGAGAGTCCTGCTGTCCATCCTCCAAACAGAGAGTCTCAGATGTTGGACAGATGAGGGAAGCGGGTGTATACTTCAACAAACTTTGACTTACAGTTGTTGAATTATTTGGCTTATTTTATCTGTCTTCAAAGGGACCTGATCACAGAACTTTCAGGACCTTCGGAGGAGCAGTGTCGTACAAGGTATGCAACAAAGTTGCCTCTGAGATTGCCACCCTGGAGTCAGTATCTAATTCACCCATGTGGTTGCTTACACATACAACTGAAGGGATGGCCAGAGCAGAGGGTTAAAGGTGTTGTCTTGAGACGTCATGCCTGGATGTTCTTGTGCGACTTTGCGGATCCCTTCAAGTCTTCCTTCGTCAATGCTCCCATTGATGCTTCCTCTCTATTTGGTCCACAAGTTAAAGACATATTAGCCGGGTGTGAAAAGGACGTTAAGACCCTGTCTGCTGTTGGCGTACATTTTTCCACTGCCCAACGATCCTACACCAGGTATCAGAGAAGTGGAAAGATGTGGTTCAGGAAATCCTAAGGGCCATTTCGTGACATGTGGTGAGTTTTCCCCCCAGGCAGAGAGGGGAACTCATCAGGAAGATGCTCCCCCATGACAGAGGGGGCCCGCATAACCAGGGCTCCAGAGATTCCTTTTCCGGGGAGCCCTACCAGCGCAACTGAAGAGCGCCCCAATTGCTTGCCTCTGGAAGCAGTCAGGGATGATTCTCTCTGCACCACTTAGCCTGGCATTCATCAGATTCCTGGGTGCAGACAATAATTACCAGAGGTTACCATATTCCCTTTGATCTTTACCCAAGGCCGCGAAGGTGAATCCCTGATGTTCCATCCAGTCAGAGGGACGCAGCAGCACAGGAAATTCAAAAGCTGCTCGAAAAAAGAGTCATCCAAACAGTCCCACCAGACCAAGTAGAATCCGGATTTTACTCAAGGTTCTTTTTAGTGCCAAAAAAGACAGGGGACTGGAGGCCAATTTTAGACCTCAGCATCCTAACCAAGTTGGTCAGACAGACCACATTCTGGGTGGCCATGGTTCAGTCTATCTTTCCATTTCTGGAAAAAGAAAATTGGATTTGCTCGGTAGATCTTCAGGATGCGTATTACCATATAAAAATGGACAAACACTCGAGGAGATATCTCTGCTTCCAGCTGGGAGCCTGTCATTACCAATTCTGGGTGCTGCCCTTTGGTCTCTTTACAGCCCCCAGAGTGTTCACCAAATGTATGGCAGTAGTAACAGCTCACTTTAGACTGCAAGGGTCTGGGTGTTTCCATATTTAGACGATTGGCTCCTTACCACCCCCACCAAGCATCTACTTCTTCTCGCCTTGCACCACATCCTTCAGCTGGCACAACTCTTAGGTATCTCAGTAAACAAAGAGAAGTCAAAACTAGTACCTTCTCAAAGCCTAGAATTCATAGGAGCAAAATTCAACAAGAGGTCCTGTCTTGTCGCTCTTTCTCATCACAGACAACAGAGGCTAAGATCTCAGCTCTCAGGACAAGGTCCCAGCTTGTTTAGTCCTTCAACTATTAGGGCAATGGCAGCCACAATCACCATAGTTCCCCTAGCCAGACTCCATATGAGGCTACTACAATGGTTCCTAGTGTCACAGTGGTCCGTATTAACACATCCTATGCCCCACCCAATCCGCTTAACAAACCGTTGCAAGCAGGATTTGAATTAGCGAATGAAGTCAGAAAAGGAGTTATGGAGTCGTCCCTTCTCAGCCCAAGGTCGTAGTGACCACGGACGCATCCGTGATGGGGTGGGGGGCATTTACTGGGAAAGACAGTCCAAGGCACTTGGTCCCCCTTAGAGGCCAATTTGCATATCAGTGTCCTAGAACTGAGGGTGGTGCTTCTGGCGTTGCAAGCATTCCAATCTACCCTCCCGTTGGGGACAATTGGTATCCATTCGGACAGCATGTCAGTCATCTGGTATATCAACAAACAGAGGACAACCAGATCCTAACCGTTATGTCAGGAAGCCATGAGAGTATGGCAATGGGCGATAGCCTCCAACCGCTTTCTGGTAGCAACGTACATTCCTGGGAATTCCAGCATGATTGTGAACAAACTGAGCAGGTGCATTTTCCTGCCTCACGAGTGGTCTCTCAATCCCAATGTAGTGTCGGAGATTTTTTGTCACTGGGTCAGCCTTGCTGCATTCTATTTGCATCTCCCATAAACCACAAATGCCGCAGCTACTTTGCCCTAATTCCCCCTCAAGGGGGCCCCCGAGGGATGCTCTTGTACATGATTGGCCCCTGGGACTGCTTTATTCCTTTCCACTGAAAGAAAGTACATCGGTTGAGAAGCAAATTTATCTTCATTGCACCCTATTGGCCCCGCCAAGTCTGGTTTCCCTTCCTTTGCCCTTACCTAGTTCACTGCATTTGGACTCTGGACCCCACTCTAGGATTACTGTCACATCCACAGGAGTTGGTCCATCCAAACCTATTGAGCCTCAAGCTGACAGCTTTGTACCTCCACTTCCAGTAATTGCCAGGCAAAATAATCTATCTTACCCTGTACAAAAAATACATCTAGCTTCCCATAAACCGTCCACCAAGAAAATTTATTGTAATAAGTAGAACAGATTTGTGTTGTGGTCTCGAGAAAAAGGCCTCAATCCCTTTTCAGCTCCAATTAATACAGTGCCGGAGTACTTATCAACCTTACTCCATTCAGGAGCCTCAGCTCCTACTATTAGAGTCCATTTAGCAGCTATCCCAAATTTCCATAATGGTTCTGAATATTTCTCTTTAATATCTCATCTTGACTGCAAAATCTTCTTAAAAGGAGTCATGCATTTTAAACCACCATTTAAAGAGCCCATTGAACCATTAATTTGTCCTACCAACCTTGACTCGGCAAACCTTTGAGCTAGCTGTCACTTGTAATATAAAATTTTTGTCTTGGAAGATTTCATTCCTGGTAGCCATCACTTCATCCAAGAGAATATCAGAATTACATGCCTTGTGTGTGAAATGCCCTTACATTGTTTTTCACAAAGAGAGAGTATCTGTTTGGACTAACCCCTCCTTTCTACCCAGAGTTGTATCAGATTTCAATATTAATCAATCCATTGACCTGCCAGTTTTATTCCCAAATTTTTCTAACAAAGGAGAATATTGTTTGCATTTATTGGATGTACATAGACGATTGCATTTTTACTTAGGACTAAATCATTCAGGAAATCAGACTAATTGTTCCTGTCTTTTTCAGGGACCAGGTTAGGTAAATCAGTTTCTAAAGTCAATTTGGCAAAATGGTTGAGAGACTGCATTTCCTTTATCTATCAACAAAATAAAATGTGTTTAACAACTAAAGTAAGGGACATTCAACCAGATCAGTTGCCACTTTCATTCAAGAGCTTCTATGGATGATATTTGCGCAGTAGCTACTTGGGCTACCCTTCATACTTTTATCACTCATTACAAATTGGACATGATCTCCAGGGGGAGAGCATCCTTTGGCTCACTGGTGCTCAGGAATATTCTTCCATAGGGCCTCCCAGGACATAAAGAATCTAGGGACTCTATCCCATCTGTCATGAATGAATAAAGATTGACAACATTAGAACAAAAGAAGTTATGTTCTTGCCATAACATTCCATCTGTGTTGTCAGTCTTCATTCATTCGTGACTTCCCACCCTCCTACCACACTCCAAAGACTCCTGGAGGTTCAGATTTGGTCCTGGTTGCATGATAGGGCATTTGCTCAGGCAAAGCCTCCACTTTCTTATTCTTACAGGCAAACTCGATCTGAAGAGATGAGGAGAGGGGCACTATGGGTAACCTTAGCTCAACAGTTTCTGGCTGGCACGAGCTTGTTATATAGGCCGAGTCGGTTCCGAGGATGGAACCGAAACCCCATATGTCATGAATGAATGAAGATCAACAACACAGATGGAATGTTATGGTAAGAACATAACTTCGTTTTTTGGTGCAGAGCCCTTCAGAACTTTCCTGCCAGCAGAGAGAGTGAGGATGAGCCCTGCAAAGACTATGCTAGGAGCAACAAAACACAATTGTACATACCCCTGCATAAAAAACACACCAAAAAACAAGGAGGATGGAGGGAGTAAGTGACTATTGCAGCAGTGATCATTCAAACATCTACTGTTGTGGTAACTTCAACTTACACAACTGTACTATGTTTATCAAATTGATCACTGCTGCAGTAGCCTTAGCTATATGGGTAGATTACTGTAGCTAACGAAGGTTGGAGAAGAGTCCTGGAACCCCTGGATAATTGTCCTAGCAAAGCCTGATCTGGACTTAGAGAAGGAATCAAGCTTATATTGCTTTGTAAAAGTATGTACAGAGGAAGAGGACCAAGTAGCAGCTTCTAGAGTATTTCTAGAATCAAACTCTTTCCAAAAAGCTACAAGTGAAGCCAAGGCCTTGATAGAGAGGGTCTTAACACTGCATGGAATAGTTTTGTTATGGTGAGTATAAAAAATGGTAAGCATCTTAGACAACCATTTGGAAGTAGTCTGTTTTGATATCAGGCTGTATCTTCTTCGTGCCTTCACAAGAAATAAACAATTAATTAGAACATCTGAAAGATTCAGTTCTGCCAAGATAGTGCCTGAGTTGTCTATAGCTGCTTTGGCGGAGGGAAGGAGAGGGGGAGACCTTGATTCAAGTATATCTGTTGCTCTACCAAAAGTTCTTTTTTTTGACAATCCCCACCACTAACCCCACCACTGGGATTTGAAAAGATAATAAACGTTGATCCTGGAACCAAAGTGATTTGGTTAAGGTGTTTACCTTACAGACACAAGGTGCAAGGTTTGATTCTCACATGGGGTAAATGACTATGCTTAAAATGTTCTACAAGGGCAGTCAGCCTAGTACTAACCTATAAACCCAATACATTATAGAGGGTGGTTGGCATAATGGTTAAATATATTTGCCTTACAGACACAAAGTGCAAGGTTTGATTCTTACATTGTTTAATTGGCTAGGCTTAAAATGGCCCAGAAGGGCAGTTAGCCTAGTAGTAATCTATGAACCACTGTATCTTTCCCATTTAGAGTCTTGCCAGGGGTATCATGAGAAGCATAGATGCCTTGAGATGCAAAATCCTGAGGTATTCCCTTGTAGTGACCAAGACTGAGAGGAAAATCTTGAAAATAGACCTATGTAAAAATCTATTTTTCCTGTGGAAGAAATTTGAGGTATCTAATTGACATCCCAGGAACACAATTCTGTGTGAGGGAGTGAAAAAGTCTTTTGGATGTTCTGTTGGAATCCCAACTTGTGCAAGAGCTCTCTCATCCGAAAAAAGAGATTCCTGCCATTTTGAAAAAGACTTTGGAAGATAACAAATTCGTCTGAATATGGGAAAAAGGGATACCCTGTATCCTGCAATGAGCTATAACTTGAGCTAGACACTTTGTGAACACTCTTGGTGTAGTAGATAGTCCAAAGGGTAACACAAAGAACTGATAATGTGATCCAAATGCACAAAACTTTAGGAAACATCTGAAGTTTGGTTGAATAAAGATGTGAAGAAGAATGGGGGAAGCAAAAGCGTCACATCTGAGGGAAGAGGTATGACCCCAAGAGGTATGACCCCCCCTCCCCCGGAAAGGTGTAATTTCCTCACTGCCATTTGTAACCATGATGAATGATTTTCAGAGCCCATTTGTCCGAAACAAACTATTGCCAAAGAGAAAAATGGAGATTCAGACTTTCTGGAAGAAAAAATGGGCCAGGGTGAGAGGACACAAGATCTCTAGAATAGCCATTCAGACCTCTGGGCTGCCCTTGATTTTGGGAAGTACAAGACTTCTCTTTGGACCCCCCCCCCTTGCCATTTCTACATAAAACATCTATTTACCTGAATTTGTTGAGAGTGTTTAATCTGTTTTTGCCAACCATGGATGAGAAGATATTTGGAAAACGAAGTCTGAAAAATATGCTCACCCATTTCATCACCTCTGCAGCAAAGGGCCCAAAGACTGAATCTGTATCCAAGGGAGAATTTAAAATCTTATGTTTCACATCATCTGGGAGGTTCTGAAAATGCAACTAAGCAGACTTACTTAAAGCAGTGCCAGTGGCCATAACCCCATCAACACGTTCATGCGCACACTGAAAACAATAAGTGGTGACCTCTGCAATAGAAGAAACTAAGTTATTTAAAGCAGATTTTTCCTCACAAGAAGAAATTGCAGATAAAACATTTCTCATAGTTTCACAATTTGTCAGAACAAACTGTAACATATGAGCCTGCCATTTCAAACTTTTGAAAATCGAAGTTGCAGAAGTATGCACTTTTCCCCCATACTTAACAATAATTTTCCCATCCATGCGAGAAAGAGTAGGATAATATAGCTAAGTGCTTAGGAGAAGTGGGATCAACTCAAGCTATAGCTGCTAGGTCATGTTTGGGAGTAGTGTATAAAATCTAAAAGACTGAGGGACTTCATACATCCTGTCTGCCTTTTTAGGGACAGCTGTTACAGGCAGTAACACACACATCTTCTAAAGCAGACAGAACAGAAGGAATGGATGTGACTTCTGGAAGATCTTTCTGTAACAACTCGTAGTATTTTCTGAGGGACTGAATATCCTCAGTGTTATCCCGCTGAAAACCCTGGCACAATTTAGCAATAGTCTTCGAGAAAAAGAAACACCAACAGGGAGGATCAGACACTGAGCTTTCCTCTGTCTGAATCAGAAATCTGAGGAAAAAATCTTTTATCTTTTCCTGCACCTTCCTGCTCAGATTCAGAATCTTGAATCTCTTCAGGAAAAGAGGAATGTCATCTTTCTTTACCAAAAACTACTTTACAAGAAGGAGAAATCGCCTGTATTAAACCCTGAGCCAGACCTAGTAAACTACTTGTGGCCAAATAAATTTGAGGAGGAGTAGATGCATGCTGTTTCTTTCTGACAGGAAAAAACGGGTCCAACTGTGTTATTAATGGCAGCAGCAGCTGCTTCCCCAGGTCACAAAAAGGCAGCAGAGGATGTGGCTACCCCCCCCCCCCGCGCTCCATAGTGATACACAAATAGCCACAGCTGAGTCACCAAGCTGTGGCTGAGGCAAATGTGTAACTTGCTGTTGTGGCAAAAGCTGTTTGCTTAAGTTTTTCTTTTTGTGGCTGGAAGAAGGAACGACCATGGGACCAGTAGTCTGTTCCACTCTGAGTACCTGCAAGAATGCATTGATCATGCTATCCCAAGCAAAACCAAGACTCACTCCTCCAAGAAAAGGAAAGCAGTCAGGTGGACCCCTACCATGAACAAGCTATACAATAGAAGGAGGAATCTAGTACAGAAAAGAGTAAAATCCCAAGAAGGAAAGACATCCCTGATCAGTATCAGCAAGAAACTACGATCCCTCATAAAATCATCCAAGGCTAGCTTCGAAAGAAAAATTGCCAAGGACTCCAAAGATAACCACAATACGTTCTTTAGCTATGTCAAGAACCTAAGTGGAAACTCTCAGATCTGCTCTGAGTTAGTGCAGAATGGCACAAAATACACTGAACTGATTGATATTGCCAACATTCTGGCAGACAGGTTTAGTGCAAACTTCACCCCCCTCTCACCCCTAAAGGGCCCATAACCATACCAGAAGAATGTAGATCCCCGGCAATCACTGACACACAGGTTAAAACAGTCCTATCCAAAGCCAAAAACACAGCTTCAGTGGGACCGGATGGTGTCCTCAGGCTGTCTTACATGTACTCCAAAATGAACTAACCCCTCACCTAAACACACTGTTCAAACTCAGCTTCTCTACAGGCTACGTACTCATAGAGTGGCGCACAGCAACAGTTATCCCGCTCCACAAAGGTGGAGCCACAATGGACCCCAGGAACTATCGCCCTATAAGCCTGACTAGCCTGGTCTGCAAGGCTATAGAGCGCATCATCATGAAACTCATTAGCAGAGACATTGGGAACCTCCAAACATTGGACCCTACCCAGTTTGGCTTTGTTAAGGGCAGATCATGCCTCTTAAACCTGGTGGACTTCTTTAAGACAGTTACAAAGGCTTCAAATGAGGGAAAGGATGTCCACACAGCCTACCTATATCTCACAAAGGCTTTCGACACCATTCCTCTTTCTGATATTATAGATAAGCTCACCAGCCTGAACATAAACCCCTACGTCATAAGATGGGATGCCAGTTGGCTCACAGATAGAACCCACATGGTGAGAGTTGCAGGCTCTAGGTCCGACTCTAAACTGGTTACAAGTGGCGTCCCCCAAGGCTCAGTCTTTGGACCCCTCCTGTTCAGTATATACTTCTCAGAGGTACAGGCAAGCACAGGAGGACTATGGCTGACCAAGTTTGCAGATGACTGCAAACTGGGGGTCATAATTGACTATCCAGCTGATACAGACATCCTCCAGAAGGGTCTCACTGAGACGGATACCTGGTGTCAAAATCATGGCCTCAAGCTAAATGCCAAAAAGTCCATAGTCATCCCCTTTGGAAAAAACAAAGTACCCGTGGACTACCACATATGTGGTAGTCCCCTAAATACAGAAAATGTAATAAGGGATCTGGGAACCCAAGTAGATATTAATCTCTCCTTTGATAACCATATTGCCAAGGTGGTTAGAAAACTATGTGGCCCACCTAATCACAAAAGGGTTCACATCTAGAACAAAAGAGGTTATTGTGCCCCTCTACTCATCACTCATCAGACCCATCATAGAGTACAATGCCCCATTTGAGATGTACCTTACAAGACACCTGCAACAGCTGGAAAGACCACAGAAGTACCTCACCAAGAGGATTACTGGCTCAAACAGATGCCCTATGCAGCCCGACTAAAGAAACTCCAGCTGTACTCGGTTGCATATCGCTTACTCAGAGGTGATCTCTGCCTGACATACAAGGCCATGTCCAACCCAGAATTAATGGACATGCTCCACTTAAAAAAAAAACAAATCCCCGAGAGCCACATGCTCTAGGGATCTTTAGAACCTCACCACAATGATAAATAGGACGTGCTGGAGTGATAGATTCCTGTCCCAGAGACTCCCCATGCTTTGGAACAGGATTCCCATCTACATTAGGCAGAGCCCCTCACTAACCCTCTTCAAGAGAAGCCTTGACGAGTGGATGGGAAACAGATAATTTACCCCAGGGATCACTGCAGTGGCTCTGCTGGACAGAGGCACAGGGAGCTAATGGCTCTGCTGGACAGAGGCACAGGTAACTAATCTAAGGGAGCGGCGAAAGCCAACACATTCTGGCTAGGCTTACAGATGCCCTTGGGCAGATAGCCTAGTGTTTACCTATGAACTTATGGTCAAGCCAAAAATGGTGTCTCTTTCCCAGGGAAGATAAGCAACAATTGCCAGTAAAACTACCAGTCCATAAACGTTAACTTTTTTGACAGAAAAACACAGTAAAAATCACTTTATAACATTATGTTAGCTCTGCAAAGGAAAAATAAACACAGTTTCCCTCACAAAATAAGTTCTCAGTTAGTTTACACTACTTTTAAAATGGCAGAAAAGAAATGAATGCTCTGTTTAAAAGTATGTTACAATCCTGAGACATTCCTTTAAAAGATAAGCTTTAAAATAATTTTTAAGAAGAGGAGAGTAATAAATCATCAATAAAATTAAGAATTGAAAGGTCTTTACCCCCATAAGAAGCATCTGTGCCCCGCAAAGGAAAGCACAAGCCAACTGTTAGTCCTCAAAAATGTCAGAGGAGCATACGCTTCTGCAGCAGCAGAGCTCTGAAGGAATTCAAATCCAAACTTGTCTTTTACTCAGCTTGACAGTTTGGGTGTGAGGAAGGTGCTCTGAAGCTTTGGAATCTGGTCGGCTGTTATATCCTTGGCAAGATATAACCCATATAGCTAACACTACTGCAGCAGTGATCACTATGATAAACAATGTAGTTTAACATTTTCCAAACTAATGGAAATCTTTTGCTGTAAGATCTTCTGAAACTCTACATTGAACTTTTTAGTTTCTGATAATAGTCCTTTTTCTTGTTTTAGTACCTTTAACTTTAATATTTTTCTTTTTTACGTGTTAAACTTGTACTATGAATATTTTACTTGTATCATTTCTGACTGTGGAGTTTTTCTCCCTGGGCCTCCGCTGAAAAAGGGCACAAGCCCAGTCAGACTACCCCGGTCAACAAATGTCAAATAAATAAATAATTTTGTCTGTTATGCCTTGCATTTCCAGGAAGCCTTTATTCCACTGATCTCTCTTTTTAAGATATTAAGTAGAGATTTTGTTATATAAATTTGCTACCTTCGAATCGCATCAGAAACATCACCATTATTTTTAATATTATTATTATTGAAGTCTAAGAACTGCTGTATTTATGTTAGAAATCACTCTGTGAAAATATTTAACTTTGTTATATATGTAGACAGCCTATTAAAAAAAAACAATTTTATTAGATTTTTTATTATTATATAAATAATTGCCCAGTGATATGATAAAGGACATTTATCACCTTCAACTTTTCTGTTTTAGAAACCAAATCATTTGAAATATATAGCCTATTAATTCTTGACAGTGTACCAAATCTGTAATAGTAATGAGTTCAGTTTGCACTGTAATTTCCAATAGACAGAGCCTAAGCTTTTGGATAAAATTAAAGTATGTCTTCACATTTCAAACAAATGTTCATATCTCAGGAACCGTAGGGATTACTAAAGAAGTGTAAGTGGCAAACTCTTTAGCGCAAACTACTTTTATAGTGGTAGGATTCTATTGCTCCTAGAGCTTCAAATGGATTTTATAAGTTACAGTAAACACACTAACTATTAAGTTTTTAATATTCTGTAAACTTCTTATAATATCTCAGCAATCACTGAAGTTACACACTTATTGTCAACAGAGCCGGATCCAGCACTAGGCGACCTAGGCAGTTGCCTAAGGCCCGATGGCTGGGGGGTGGCCAACTGGCTGGGGGCTGCCAACTGGCTGGGGGCTGCCAGAAAACTTACATTTCTTTTTTAAGAATGCACTCTGTGTGTGTTAACATTTCTTCTTTAGGGATGCCCTCTGCATGCATATTTAGTAGCATCTGTGCATGCATCTTCGCACACACACCTAAACCTTGGAACTCCATGAATGCGTGGGATTTTTAAGCATGAAGAAGGCAAGCAGAAAATGGGTTGCATGAAAGAGATGAGCAAACATGGAGAATGGGTTAGGTGTGTGTGTGTGTGTGTGTGTGTGTGTGTGTGTGTGTGTGTGTGTGTGTGTGTGTGTAATACCCCAGTTTGGGATGGGCAGATTGGTTAACTTACATAAGCTCAAACCGTGTACATTGATTACAATAGACTAGACCCTCTATCCTCTACTCCAACTACCAAACTGTCATCAACAGGTACATTTCAAGGACTGTTGAGTTTCAGTGCATTTCAAGGAATGTTGAGTTTCAAGGGAAGAAAAGTTTACTGATGCTTATGCCAAGTTTGTTTTCAATGTGTAAGTGTTTGTTTAGCAAATTGCGATCATCAGTGTTTCTGCTATAAAATTTGAAAGCAGTGTTAGTAGCAAAACAGGTAGCATACTTCTTTATGGTGCTGAAAGCTGTGGGTTCTTCTCCCACACTATGTAGACAGAGTGCTGATATTGCAGTGCCCTTTAAAGGGAGTGTGGTTCTACATTCTTGAGTATGTCCACCTTTGGATGAGATGCCTAGCAACTTTGAATCTGTTGACAGTCTGACAGCCATTGCGTATTGCAGTGTTACCAGCTGATAATTTTTTTTTTTAATTTAACATGGGCAGTTTATTCTTCAGGGCAGCAGGCACTGAATTTGTACATGAATCATTGAAATGTAAAGTTGTTTGCCAGCAGCAATCTCTTCATTAGTTATACATATTTTTAGTGTAGAACTATTCAAATGAGTTTTACTTTTGCAGAGATTGTGATAGTGACTGATATTGGTGGATTATAATGGCAGACATTTGAGTGGCCTTTTGTGGTTGAAATGTTCTGTAATTAATAGTTTTGTCTTTATTGGTTTGTATATTTTGTTTCATTGCTAACTGGAAAAATGTTCAAAATTACAAATTTAAACACACACTGACAAGTGATATTGTAATGTACAAAGAACATAATTTAATACAGTCTGGATGGTGCATCAAAGAACACATGCATGTATGCATGATCCTAAAAATTTGTGCATGGGGCCTATGGTTTGAACGCAGCCCAACGGTAAACTTAATCTGCCACTGGCCAGATGCATTTTGTTTGAATGTGGGTTCAAGAGCAGAGAGGCTTACTGTTCATGCTAACTCTGTTTTCATTGTGAGACTGTGTTTTATTGTTTAGAAAGTGGTTATCAGTGTTTGTGCTATAAAGTTTGAAATAAAAGTTTTAAATATCTCTAATCATTGTAGAAGTAAAGAAGAAAACAGTATGCACACTGACAGGGTTGTACAGTGTTTATGGTAACTGGGTAAAAATAGCCAAGTAATAGGACAGTTGAATGGCTGGGGGGGCTGATCCATTACCCAGCCTAGGACCCAGTTTGATCATGATTCGGCTCTGATTGTCAGCAGCATTTTTTTCTTCCAGCTGAGAGCTTCATATGAGAATAAACAGTTCTTTCTGTGCCACTTGGCTTGTGATGTTTTTAGAAATATGAAATTTATAACAAAATAAATATTATATGAACAAAAACTAATAATGTGAAGTTGTTCTATCTCGCCGTTCAGTCTTACAGATGGGTTCGGAGCCGATCCTCAGCTCCGAGTCGGCCTACTACAAAGCTCGAGGTCTTCAGACAGCTCGAGGCCAAGTCCCTATCCCATGATGCATGTTGAGTTACCCCAGATCTAGTTTGCCACGGCAGCAGATCGGAGGTTTCCAAGCATAGCTCAGGCCAGTATAGCTTTTTCTATAAAAATTCTAAATTTTGTCTTTTATATTAATAGTTATTGATAGTTATTTCTAGTTATAACTTAGATCTTTTATAGCTTAAAAGGTTGATAGTTCTCTTTCTCCCTTTGGCCTTCGTTTTTTTATAGGCCTTTAGTATCCCTTCCCTTCTTGGTGTGCCTTATATAGATGATTAGAATAGCTTAGTATAGTGTTTTACAAGCATTTATAGATAGTTAAATATGTGTGTGTGTGTGTGTGTGTGTGTGTGTGTGTGTGTGTGTGTGTGTGTGTGTGTGTTTATACAGTTATCTATATACAGCCCATTTGTTCTTTTTTAGGGGCTACTTACACCTTATATTATAGTGTACTTTAAAAATTGTTAAAGTTTGTCTGTGTACATTCTTGCTGAATAATTCAAGTCTTTGTGGTATAGTAGATAGTGTCATGGCTGACCAGGATAAAGACAAACATCTCAAGTCTGGATTTAAAACATGTCCAAAGTATGGACAAAAGATGTCAGTGAAAGATAGTCACATAAATTGTGTTTATTGTCTTGGAGCCTTGCACTTGCAAGAGAGCTGCTCCATTTGCCATTCTTTTTCTAGCAGAGTATTAGATGAGAGAAAAAGAAAACTCATTGATAGAGGACTTTTAAAATCTTCCTTTCAGGAAGCTTTGCGTGACCAGGATAAATCTAGCCAGTCTCCAAAGTCTTCTAAGGTTTCTTCTTCTGATGTGACAAAATCTAAAAAAAACGTTGACGTCGGCTCCACAGCCTTCGGAGCCGAGCACCTGTCTTTTCAGAGCTGGTCCCCAGTCCTGGAACCGGTCTCAGAAGTACTAAAGTCTTCTAATCTCCAGTTGGTACCAACCTCCATACATTCATCTCGGTCCTCGATCAGCCTATCTGATTTGGATGTGGATCGTGTGGTGCAGAAGCTTCTACAGGCACTGGTGTTTGCTAAATTTTTATCGGCTCCAACCCAAGTGGTTTCAGAACTGAAAACTGTTATGCCATCGACTTCTTTACGTCCTCCAAGCCATACCAGTCCATCTGAGCCGGAGGAGTTCGACCTGATGATTGTGGAGCCTTCGGAGCCGACGCCTGCTCCAGTGCCATCAGTTCCGTTTGCTCAGACTTCCTTGGCACCCATCCAGGAGTCTAGGAGCCGACACTCTCCAGTCGGGTCCAGGTAGGATAGTCGGACTGACCTGTCGGTTCCGACTTTGCTTCTCGGGGCCTCGGCTTGGATGAGTTCGGCTCCTACCTCTGATTCGGAGCCCACTGTTCCGGTGCTGAGGGGCTCGGTTATGTCTTCGGATCCAGAGGTTCCTTCTCATTGAAGCAGAGTTCCCTTTGAAGGCATGAGGAGAGTAATGTCCCCAGGACATCTACAACTTCAGGTCCAACTACCTCCTCCCCAAAAACACCTGTGTCCACTTCTGCCTCACAGATCCCTTTGAAGCGTAGAGACACCAAGCCTCAGGAAGCCCCAGTGGGTGGCCCCTGCTCTTCTGAGACCTCACCAGAAATTCCTACTAATGAGGTTCCCAGGAAGAGAATTTGCAAGAGGAAGCACCTAGACTCCCTGCAGTCTTTCACATCTGACACCAACTTAGATGAATCAGAAGGGACCCCACGGTCCCCCTCTGAAGATATCTAATTTGCAGATATATTAGAAATCCTTAAGCAGAGGGGTGGCTGGAAGCCAAACACCCCTACTGAAGATGAGTCGGTTCTCTTGAAGGCTTTCGGGTCTCAACCCTCCACCTCTTGGGTGTTTCTGCCCTTCGATGAGCTCATGGAGCTGGTCTCACGAAGGGCGTGGGAGTCTCTGGACACCATGGAGCCTGTCCCTAGGAGGCCCAATAAATTTATTTTCTGCTTTTCTGCCCCTCAGGATAAGTCCTTTCTCACTAAGGGAGTGTCGGTTGATACCATGGTTGTGCCAGCAGCCACCAAAAAGGAGATGTCAGAAACGTCTTCCTCTATCCATCCTCCTAACAGAGACTCTAGGATCATGGATAGATACGGGAAGTGCATGTACAGTTCAGTGACTTTTGCGATGCATTCACTGAACTGTCTCACATATTTCACAAGACTGCAAAGTGACCTCCTAAAAGAGCTTGGAGATACTCTTCAGGGTACGGTAGCTGCAGGAGCTTCAGACAAAGTTGCCTCCCAGCTTGCTACCCTCAATTCCATAGTGAACTCGTCCATGCTTCTCATCTCAGCTGATGGAACGAGTAGGGCAGCGGGTACAGGAATTGCTCTCAGGAGATACTCCTGGATGCACTTATGTTCCTTTGCGGAGCCCTTTAAGTCATCCTTTGTCAGCACCCTTTTTGATGTCTCGTCCCTTTTTGGGCCCAACGTTAAGGAAACTTTGACCAGGTGTGAGCAGGAAGGAAAGACTCTGTCTGCCGTCGGAGTCTGTTTTTCCACCCCTACTAGACTCTACCCCAAGGGTCAAAAGGGAGGAAAGATGTGGCTCCGAAAAGCCCAAAGAGCCTTTCTGGACACGTGGTGAAACCCCTCCAGGGGCAGAGGAGGGGGCAATAATGGAAGATGCCTTCCTCGCGGCAGAGGGGGTCTGCAAAACCAGGGTGACAAAGACCAGTTCTTTGGAAAGCCCTACCAGAGCTCCTTAAAGGAGGCCCAACTGTCCTACTCTGGAGGCAGTCGGGGGGTCACTTATCTTTGTATCCAGACGCCTGGCTCAAAATAACAAATGACATCTGGGTACAAAGTATACTTTCCAGAGGATATTTGATTCCCTTCGCCATTCCCCCTCCATTGACAACAAAAATTCTGGACGTTCCACCCAGTTACAGGGAACAAGCAACAGTAGAGGTCCAAACGTTGCTAAATAAAAGAGTCATCCAACCAGTCCCAGCAGACCAGACAGGATCCAGAACTTACCCAAGATTCTTTTTAGTTCCAAAAAAGACAGGGGACTGGAGACCTATTTTGGACCTCAGCAGACTAAACAGATCTGTCAAGAAAGAGAAGTTCCGGATGGACACGCTTCAGTCGATACTTCCCTTCTTAGGGAAAAACAATTGGATGTGCTCGATAGATCTCCAGGATGTGTACTACCATATAAAAATGGCCAGACCATCCAGGGATCATCAGCGCTGCCGGCTGGGAGCCAATCATTACCAGTTTCGAGCCCTGCCCTTTGGTCTCAATACAGCCTCCAGAGTGTTCACCAAATGTATGGCAGTGGTCATGGCTCCCCTGAGGCATTTAGGATTTCAGGTGTTTCCGTACTTAGACGATTGGCTCCTCACCACCACCACCAGGCATCAGCTAATACAAGCCAAGGACACCACTCTTACTGTTTGCAGTCAACTGGGCATTACCATAAATTCAGAAAAATCTGCCTTGTCGCCATCGCAACATATCATTTTTATCGGAGCAGAATTGGACACCACCACTTTAAAACTTCCAGCAGAAAGGATATTACTACTTTGTCAGCAAATCCAGAACATCATATCCAGAGACAAGGCTCCAGCATCAGAAGTGCTAAAGTTGTTAGGGATGATGGCAGCTGTAATAATAGCGATACCGTTGGGTTGCATGCACATGCGGATTCTGCAATGGCTGCTGTTCACTCAGTGGTCTTATCAAGAGCTCCCAATGTCTCATCTCATTATCATAACAAACACATGCAAAAAGGATATTCGGTGGTGGATGACCTCTCTACAGGTAACGATAGGTCGTCCTTTTATCCTACCCTCACCATCGGCCACAGTGACCACAGACGCTGCCCTGGTCGGGTGGTGGGGGGGCATTTTCAGGGAAGAACAGCCCAAGGCACATGGACTGATTAAGAGACACATCTGCAAATCAATGTCCTGGAGATGAGAGCGGTACTTTTGGCATTGCAGTACTTACAGGACTCTCTCCCTCTGGGGACAATTGCAATTCAGGTGGACAACATGTCAGTGATGTTTTACTTGAACAAACAAGGAGGAACCAGGTCCTATCCCCTTTGTCGAGAGGCCCTAAGAGTATGGCAGTGGGCTACATCCACCCAGCGCTTTCTGATAGCAACGCACATCCCTGAGAAATCTAACGTGATTGCAGACAAACTGAGCAGGGCAATTTTGTTGTCTCACGAGTGGTCCCTCAAAAAGAAGATAGCGGAGAAAATATTCTGCAGATGGGGCCAGCCTTGCTGCGATCTTCTTGCTTCCCACATGCACACAATGCAGAAGCTACTTTGCCCTGATTCTCCCTCCTGGAGATTCCTCAAGGGACACACTCGTACACAATTGGCCTCCAGGTCTCCTCTATGCATTCCCACCAATTCCCCTGATACCCAAAGTACTACAAAAAGCAAAAGCCCTGTGAAGGGCCATCATTCTAATAGCCCCTCATTGGCCTCGTCAGATTTGATTCTCCTTCCTTCAACTTCATCTGTTAGAAGAGCTTTGGATTCTGGACCCAGTAACAGACCTTCTGACGCACTCATGGGGGGCTCTTCATCCCTCCCTTCAGTCCCCAAAATTGACAGCTTGGCTGCTCCAGTTCCCAACATAGCCAGGTTTCATAACCTCTCAAACGAAACGCAGCATATTTTAATATTTTCTCATAAATCCTCTACTAGGAAGTTGTACCTTAGCAAATGGAGGATATTTTCTATATGGGCTTCTCAGAATAACATTGATCCCTACCAAGCCCCCATTTCCTCTATATTAGAATTTTTGACTATGCTTTTCAACAAAGGAGCTGCAGCAGCTACAGTTCGAGTACAGCTTGCCACCATATCTAATTTTCATCTTGGCTTTGAAGGATTGAACATAATGTCACACAAGCTATCCAAAGCCTTTCTCAAAGTTACCTTCCACCTTAGGCCACCAGTGAAATCCCCTTATACCCCATGGAACCTAAATTTAATGCTTTCATGCATTATTCTCCCACCTTTTGAGCCAGCATCCTCATGTGATTTGAAATTTTTGTCTTGGAAGACCATCTTTTTAGTAGCCATCAAGTCTGCCCGAAGAGTATCAGAGCTACAGGCCTTGTCCATAAAACCTCCGTATTTGGTTTTCAATGCTGACAGAGTGTCCCTGTGAACAAATCCTTCATTCTTACCTAAAGTTTGTACTGAAGCTAACCTTAACCAAATCATAGCTTTACCAGTTTTTTTTTTCCCCAAACACTCCCAACAACTTAGAGTATATGCTGCACAAGCTTGATGTTCATAGACAGCTTAGATTTTACCTGGATAGAACCAAAGAGTTCAGAAGATCAGAACAACTTTTTGTTTCCTTTTCAGATTCTAGGAAAGGGTATGCCAGTGGCAAAAACAACACTATCTAAATGGTTATCTGATTGCATCATGTTGACTTAGTCAGCTACCAATTTACCTTTACAACACAAAATTAAGGCTCATTCTACCAGAGCAGTGTCCACATCCTCTGCCTTTTCTGCTAGGCTTCCCATAGACAATATTTGTGCAGCAGCCACTTGGTCAAGATCTCATGCCTTTATCACTCATTACAAAGTTGATAGGGCCACCCGAGAAAGATTGTGCTTGGGACGCTATCCATCTGTAAGAATGAACGGCGAGATAGAACAACTTCACATAAAGAAGTTATGTACTCACCATAAGGTTCCATGTGAGTTGTTCATCTTGCCTTCATTCTTACTTCCCACCCTCCTACCCTCTCCAGGGTTTTTCGAGGACCGAGATACTAATAGATAGTGATAGAATGGCATATGGTATTGTTAGAGGAAGCAAACAAGATCTGAGGTAACTCAAGGTGCATCATGGGATAGGGGCCTGGCCTCGAGCTGTCTGAAGACCTCGAGCTTTGTAGTAGGCTGACACGGAGCCAAGGATCAGCCCCGAGCCCATCTGTAAGAATGAAGGCATGATGAATAACTCACATGGAATGTTATGGTGAATACATAACTTCTTTTTTCTTTACCTGCACTAGACAGAGGCTAAGTATTAGACTTGTTTTGTCCATCATGTAGTCTTTAAAGTGAAATCTTTCAATATCTTGTATGCAGCATGATTTGTGAATAAGCAATGTTAGACACCTATAGGCATCAGTATTATGTAACTAGAGAAATGCCTGTTGGTATCAATAGGTGTTAATGAGTTAAAACAAAGAATTGTATTAAGAAAAGTTAGTAACTTCCACAAGGTTAAGTAAACAGTAAAATTTGCTAAAGCCATAGCTGATGCTGAAATCCTAGGTTTGTTACACTGCTATAATTTTCAAGTATACAGTTAATCTTCTGCTATTACTATACTTCCCTTCATTTTTGAAGTTAAATTTCCTGGTATTTCCTTGGGTATTTAGCTCTAATTCCTGAAATCCAGTACATATTTACAAGTTCATTTTTCAGTAATGACCATGCACTTCATGCCTTTATAATCACCATACAAAACAGTGACCCCTTCACTTCTGTTGAAAACTATAACTTGCTATTACTGTATATTTTTTGTATTTAATCTAGTAATACTATCTTGTAACAAATACGTTTCTTGTAAAAGAAAGCCACATGTGGTTTATGCATTTTTTTAATATTTAACAAATTCTCCCTTTCGCCTATTGTTAATGAAGATGCCATTAACATACAAGAAGAAACAGATTTTAAAGAAGCCATCTTATATAATTCCTATATGTATTGCTACTACTAATTGCTATTCTACAATCTCTGTAGTAACTAGATCCTTAAAATAATGGCTATATGAAAACAAAAGTAAAAGTATTGTCTGAAAATTAATTTTATTTTACATAGAGACAAAAGTAAAGAATTAATAATGTTAAAGATAATTAAACGGCATGTAAACCAGTCCCCTGTCACAGAACTTACAATTTTTTGTTTGCATAGAAATCCCCAAGTGAACTACACTTCTCATCCTCTTTTACTCTCCTACACCCATGTATGCTAGTTGCCCTTTGTTTAAATATGTAGACCATTATATGTGTTATCAAATAAATGTTTTATATAGGTTATTTATAATTACACAATGGCTGTCCATTATCATTCAGAAACGAACACACTGATTGGTCAGCCCAGTCAGCATGCTCATTGTAAATCGAGCATACACCAATAGAGAAAAATCCGGATGCCTGGACTTTCTTCTATTAATATGTGCTGCAGAAGTTCTAGTTTCCTGTAATTTTTAAAAAGTATATAAATAAAATTGTAAATCTGAAGATTTCAAAAGAACAAAGAGATGGGACAGAAATAATACAAGGATAGTCAAGTACATTATGCAAAACTAGAGAAATGTACCTAATTATCCTTATATTTTCTGTGTCCCTTTTTTCTTGTATGTTTGAAGTGTCCGGATTTCAATTTTCTTTTTTAATTAAAAACAAACAAAAAAAAAAAATAACTGAGATATTCTTTTTTTTGTTGCTTCCTTTCCACCGTACTGATGTACTGTGTAACCAAGGGAATGCAAGTCCTATACCCATGTGCAGTAAATTAAGAAAACCCCATGATACTGCGGAAGACCGCAGAAGAGTACCACGGTGCCGTAATACAAGGACATTCTTTAAGAAAGGTAAGTAACTTTTTTCTTAAATGTCATTTTTGAATAACACTAACCCATGCTTGGCTTTGTTTGATCATGAGGGCTTTGCCGTCATCACCAAACCACACCAACCATGGGCAAATCCATCATTACCCGCACCCAGTCATGGGTTATTACTATAGTATATTATAAGAAAACTCTCTAGTTTATAATGGATAAGAAAGAAATAAAAATCTGTTTTGGTTCTTATTATCATGTATTTCTTTGTATCCATTTAAATATGTTTAATCTTCAGGTTCACTGGTAGTTACCAGGTATTCAGTCAAGAAGACCATTGAGGAGGATATCCTAGCTTCCCAAAAGCTCCAGAGTGCTGTCTAGCCAATTAACCCACTCAGAGTCACACAATAGGTGGACAAAGGCAATGGGAATCAAACGCTGGACCACAAGAAACAGCCCACAATCTAAAACCACCACATCAGTTTGACAGACCTCACACTCTCCCTAAAACTCATCATTAAGTTTCTCAGGTCTGTTCAAGTTCCTCAACATAAAACATGCCACCCTCCCTGACATCCAGAGTAACCAGCAACCACAATTTATGCAAAGCTAAAGGTACCTATATAACAATCCTTCAATAACCCTGTCTGAAATCTGAAAGCACATATATTTCCACTTCAGCCAATATGTTCCAACAGTATTATACAGAAAATATTGAAATCCTATGCTGTAGGATCTTCTGTCTGCTTGGGGTCTTAGTGGGTAATGCAAAGAATAAATCTTACCAAGCTTGTCAGAAGGGGACAGCACTCTGATTAAGCATGAATCAATGGTGGGCAACAAATGTCTAGCCCATGCCATAATGGTATCAAGTTTGCTTTTTGTTTATTGTGAGCTGGAGGAGTTTTATCTTGTGTACTGACTTTGGGTGCAGTAAAAGAGAGTGCATATTTAATTTTGGGTATTAATAGGTTCAGACTAATAGCTTGCTTGCAGTCTACAATAGAAAGATTATGGAGTGTATAGTTAATTTTAAATTATTTTAGGACTTTACCCACATTTCCATGGCTTCCTGTTGAAAGTATGAGACCATTACTGAGAGTCCCATCACTTTAAAATTTTAGCTACATTTCCTTAAAAACTGCTAATTATGAAACTTACTGTTAAACCTTTAAGGCATTTCTGCAGGAAGGGCATTTGCTCCCATACACCTGCCCATATGAAGGTCTTTACCTCTACCCCCCATTACGTATCTCTCTCTGTTTCTTTTCTGCTTTACAGTTCAGTCCTACTGTGTAGGAATGCATCCAGTGCAGTGATGTCATGAAATATTCTTCTAAATTCTTTACCTTCCCTCAGCATGACCAGATCATCTGCACAAATGATAAGATTCATTCCTGACATGTCAACAGCTAAGTTATAGGTAAAAGGGAAAACAGTATGGGCCCCAGTATTGAGCCGTGCGTACCCTGTAGTGAAGGCCTTGGTCTCTTAACTGGCTCCTCCAAATGTTATATAAAATCTTCTACTTTAGGGAGTTATTTAACTAACAAAGAAAGAATAAAACTCCGAACTGCTGAATTCCAAAAGATCCGCTTACACACACAGCAACCTGAAACTCTGCACTTTATTGCTTCTCGGCACTTTATTGCTTTAAACGCTAAAAATTACAGACGTTTTTCATTTAAACCTTTGTTTAAACTTCATCAGAAATTGGCAAACACCGGTTTACTTGAATGCATTCAGTTATATAGCCATGTAGCAATCAATTAATCCGTGCCCGCCAAAATTCAAACCACTACAACAAGTGTTTAAAGCCACAGTACTTATTTCGCAAATGTGACTTTTAAAAATACCATAAAAATTTCCTAAATAAATTTCTTGTTGTCTGTTTTAATTTGATTAAATATTTCCCCCCGGGTTCATTGACACACTTGTTCCGCTGTGTATGTTCGTAAAAATATGTTTAAAAACGGAATACTTATATATAAATAAAAAGAATAAAGTTGAATGTCATTCATGTTACGAACTAGATATTACTATACAGTATGAGATCCGAAATGTTTGTTTTAAGCTAATTCTCTTAGAATCATTTATTTTAGTTCTAAACATGAATAAAAATGTTTATAACCACTAAATATGCTCAGCATCTTATGCAAGACAATCGCTATAGACAAATTATTATACGTAATTTGTATTGAATGTTAAATATTGCTGATTAAAAATTAGCAGTAGGCATTTCCCTAAATTTATTCAAATGATAAAATTTATATGATAAAATATCTTACATATCAAAATTTAACTTCATTGGAATGATATAATAATTGTAACTATTATTACTAAATCTGTTCGTTTTATGTAACACTTATATTATGTATATTATGGGCAGTTATAGAACCATAAACACTAAACATACATTAAATATTAAAAATATAAAAAAATATGATTGATGTATATATAACATCCATAAATAATTAACTGAATGAGTAAATTAATGAATAATAAATAGATAGATAAATAAATAAATAAATATGGGGCATTATTATTATCAATTCTTATTTTTAATTTTTTATTTTTTATGAAAATTGTTGAATATATATAAAAAGGTAATAATTATACTTATAATTATACATATAATTATCTTTCCAAACTTCTTAGTTTTAATAAACTACTTATTGAACATTTTTCATTTAAACCGGGGTAAGTAAATGCATTCAATTTGATTTGCCATAACAATTCACTTTTCTCTAACAGTAAATTGAATGGACCTCCTCTCATATCTTGCTTCAGTTGAAATATGACTTTGAAGCAAAATTTATGATTGGGATATTCCATTACATGCCTTGACAATGCATTGTGTTCTTTTTGTAAATTAATGCTTCTTATGTGCTCATACACCCTGTCTCTTAGCCTCCGCTCCGTCTTACCGATATAGAAACAGGGACAACATTGACAAGAGGCCAAATACACTATTCCTTTAGAGTTACAATTGAATTTCCCCTTTATGTAAATTTTGTAACCATTAATAACTGATGAAATACCTGAAGACATGTAACAACAGTAAGGGCAATTTCCACATTGTCCCATCCCTCTAGCCATTATTACTGCTCTATTATTATGATCTTTTTGCAGAATATTTTTTAGGTTAGATCCTTTCCTACATATAATTTTAGGCATCGATCCTAATTTGACCATTAAAATATGGTCATCTTTAAACATATTCCAGTTTTTGATTATTATTTCTTTGATGCTGTTAAAATCCATGGAAAATCTTAGAGGATACATGATGCATTATAATTTTCACTGTTTGGTGCTTCTCTTGGTGTTATATACCCTTCAACGATATTTTCACCTCCTGCCTCTGATATGGTAACATCTTTCCATTTTAATATTGGAGTGAAGTAGCCCAATTGTCTTTTTGTTTTGACTTCTTCTAATATAGGATCCAGGAAGCTAGGAGGATATTGTCTATTAGTAAACATCTGTTTTAACAGCAAACATTCTTTATCAAATTCTATATCAGTTGTAATCATATGTGCTGCCCTGACAAGTTGTCCTTTTACTACTGATTTTTTCTGGTGTATAGGATGTTGGCTAGAGAAATGCAGGAATTTATTGGAGTAAGTTGATTTCCTGAAAATCTTCGCTTCATAACTATCGTTTAATGTGTTCTTGCTTAATCTCACATCCAAATAAGCTATAAATTCTTCATTGAATGCGTGAGTGAATCGCAAAAAGCTGGTACTCATATTGAAGAAGTTTATCATGTCTATTGCCTGATTTTCATTTCCTTGAAAAATTATTAAAATGTCATCTATGAATCTAGCGTAGAAAATTATCTTATCCTTGAATGCCATATTATTAAAGATGAAGTTCTTCTCCCAATAGGACATGACTAGATTCGCGAAACTTGATCCACATGGGGATCCCATCGCGACTCCTTTTGTTTGTTTATAGAATTGCTTGTCAAATAAGATGAAATTATATGACAAAATTATATCCAGCAATTCTCCTACAAGAGCTATCTCATCTGTTTGTGCATTTTTTGTTGCGTATATTTTCTAGTACCCATTCAATGCCTTGTTGGTGAGGGATACTAGTATATAGTTCTTTCACATCAATTGAGATGAAATTATTCTCTTGCTGATACTTTAAGTTGTTAATCTTCTCCAGAAAATTCCATGAATCCTTAATAATCCATTCATCCTTAATGACAAATTTTTTAAGAATTAAATCCACATATTTGGCGCAAGCATATGTAGAAGCATTTCTACCATCCACTATTGGTCTAAATGGTGGATTCTGAATACTTTTGTGGATTTTTGGCACTCCAAATATAGTTGGTACTTTTGGTGCTTCTATCATTAAATAGTTGAAAAGATGGATGTCAATTCTCGCTTCTATGAACAATTCATTCAAAAAGCTTTTAATGAATTGATTAGCTTTGTTGTATTCATTAATTGATGATTTCTCATAAACATCTGATGTAAGATGAATGTTTAGTTTATTTTTATAATCCACCATGTCCATTATAACTATTCCTCCTCCTTTATCTGGATTCATAATTCTGACATCAGCTGAAATTAATGTATTGATGTTATCTCTCTCTTCTTTAGATAAATTATAGGAGTACTTATGCTTTTCCTGATGTAATTGTCTCACATCTATCTCACACATTTTTTCAAATGTGTGAAGTGTGTTATGTAAGGGTGGATTATAACAACTAGCTACTCTCAATGGATTATTAACTGGGTCCTGATCACCCAAAAGCTGTTTAAGATTCAATTTTCTTACAAATAACTTGATGTCACATATGGTATTGGCTATATCCATTCTACTGGAGGGTACAAAGGTTAAACCTTTAGCTAAAATATTGGCTAATTGTGTGGTAACTGTAAACGACGAGTAATTGTAGACTATAAAGTCTTGCTGTGTATTTTTTACTAAAACCACACCGCTAGATTCTATATCAGATGTTATCTCCTGTAATTGTGGTTTTTCCTTCTGTTCCATTGTTTTCGTTGATTTCGTCGTGGAAAACCCTGTCCCTTATTGGATGTAGATGGTTGTTGGTTATTATTACCATTGTTGTTAAAATTATTGTTCTGGTTGTTAATGTTGCGTTGCTTTATTCTGTCACTTCTTCTGATGTTATCTTCCTGTACCTCATCTAATTCACCATCAACATGCATGTCTTGTTCTTGTGATTCTTCTTCATGCATTACGACTCGATCATTACTAGTAGTCTCATGTATTTGTGTGTCGTTGAATGCATTATACTTTACTTGTACATGTATCTTCGGTGGTAAAGGGTATGCTGTACCAGTTTTATATTGAGCTTGATCTCTTTGTATTTTTTTAATCTTGTTAATTCTTATTTTTTGCAAGTGCTGTTCGATGCTGTGAAAGCATCGTTGATAGTCATACTTATATCTTAAGAAATCAACGTGTGACTTGATTTGTTTGTCTATGTTTTCTATTTCACATTCCAAGTCTTTCATCGTGGACGTATAATGTTTTGTCATTGTCTCCAATAAATGTAAACCATTTTGGTTGAATAATTTAATCAAGTCCTGATGGAATGAAGAACCTGGTATTAACCCCGTAGGATATTTCCAGGTTCTAAGTCCTTTAGGGACTATTTCTAATCTTAGACATTCATGAAAATATTCAATTTCCAGACCTAATTTCTTGTATTTTAACGTGCTCGAATCTAAGTTATTCAATAACTCCGATAATGGTACTTCTCTTTCACTTTCTTGTATTATTCCATCATTTATTATGTTATTTTCCCATAATCCCATTGGTGCCATTAACCAGTCTTTCAAGTTGATCGTTGAATTGATTGGTGAAGGCGAAGCACGTATGTGATTATTAGAACTTGTTCAGGTATTCTCTCTAAATTGACTAGTGTTATTAGCACCATCTTCCAGTTGTGTTCTATGATCTTTGCTTGTATTAGATATCTGGATTTGTTGTGGCTGTTGTGTTAATGGAGCATTTACAGTTGCTCCTTGTGTAGATGTGCATAAATTAATTCTTTGCCCCGGTGTGATGTCTCTTCCTTCGACTTGCTCCATATTATTACATGATAAACAATTCTGTTCTGATTGTCTATGCTGCTCCGTTGTTGACACGACCATTCGGTCCTGTAATGTCTTGCTTTGCTGCATTGACATCACTAGGTCGAGCCTCTCATTCATATGATCAAGTTTTTGAGAGAGAAGCTGGACCAAAATAGAAAGTTCGTTACCCGATCCACTATTTCCTTCTTGTGGACGGTTGAAAATCCCAGACATGTTGTCCAACGAGTTATCTGGTGTGCCGTTAGCCATAGCGGAATCCTTAGATACACAAACCAACAAAGAAAGAATAAAACTCCGAACTGCTGAATTCCAAAAGATCCGCTTACGCACACAGCAACCTGAAACTCGGCACTTTATATTCATGTCCTATTGGGAGAAGAACTTCATCTTTAATAATATGGCATTCAAGGATAAGATAATTTTCTACGCTAGATTCATAGATGACATTTTAATCATTTTTCAAGGAAATGAAAATCAGGCAATAGACATGATAAACTTCTTCAATATGAGTACCAGCTTTTTGCGATTCACTCACACATTCAATGAAGAATTTATAGCTTATTTGGATGTGAGATTAAGCAAGAACATATTAAACGATAGTTATGAAGCGAAGATTTTCAGGAAATCAACTTACTCCAATAAATTCCTGCATTTCTCTAGCCAACATCCTATACACCAGAAAAAAATCGGTAGTAAAAGGGCAACTTGTTAGGGCAGCACGTATGATTACAACTGATATAGAATTTGACAAAGAATGTTTGCTGTTAAAACAGATGTTTACTAATAGACAATATCCTCCTAGCTTCCTGGATCCTATATTAGAAGAAGTCAAAACAAAAAGACAATTGGGCTACTTCACTCCAATATTAAAATGGAAAGATGTTACCATATCAGAGGCAGGAGGTGAAAATATCGTTGAAGGGTATATAACACCAAGAGAAGCACCAAACAGTGAAAATTATAATGCATCATGTATCCTAAGATTTTCCATGGATTTTAACAGCATCAAAGAAATAATAATCAAAAAACTGGAATATGTTTAAAGATTACCATATTTTAATGGTCAAATTAGGATCAATGCCTAAAATTATATGCCTAAAATTATATGTAGGAAAGGATCTAACCTAAAAAATATTCTGCAAAAAGATCATAATAATAATAGAGCAGTAATAATGAATAGAGGGATGGGACAATGTGGAAATTGCCCTTACTGTTGTTACATGTCTTCAGGTATTTCATCAGTTATTAATGGTTACAAAATTTACATAAAGGGGAAATTCAATTGTAACTCTAAAGGAATAGTGTATTTGGCCTCTTGTCAACGTTGTCCCTGTTTCTATATCGGTAAGACGGAGCGGAGGCTAAGAGACAGGGTGTATAAGCACATAAGAAGCATTAATTTACAAAAAGAAGACAATGCATTGTCAAGGCATGTAATGGAATATCCCAATCATAAATTTTGCTTCAAAGTCATATTTCAACTGAAGCAAGATATGAGAGGAGGTCCATTCAATTTACTGTTAGAGAAAAGTGAATTGTTATGGCAAATCAAATTGAATGCATTTACTTACCCCGGTTTAAATGAAACATGTTCAATAAGTAGTTTATTAAAACTAAGAAGTTTGGAAAGATAATTATATGTATAATTATAAGTATAATTATTACCTTTTTATATATATTCAACAATTTTCATAAAAAATTAAAAATAAGAATTGATAATAATAATGCCCCATATTTATTTCTTTATTTATCTATTTATTATTCATTAATTTACTCATTCAGTTAATTATTTATGGATGTTATATATACATCAATCATATTTTTTAATATTTTTAATATTTAATGTATGTTTAGTGTTTATGGTTCTATAACTGCCCATAATATACATAATATAAGAGTTACATAAAACGAACAGATTTAGTAATAATAGTTACAATTATTATATCATTCCAATGAAGTTAAAATTTTGATATGTAAGATATTTTATCATATAAATTTTATCATTTGAATAAATTTAGGGAAATGCCTACTGCTAATTTTTAATCAGCAATGTTTAACATTCAATACAAATTACGTATAATAATTTGTCTATAGCGATTGTCTTGCATAAGATGCTGAGCATATTTAGTGGTTATAAACATTTTTATTCATGTTTAGAACTAAAATAAATGATTCTAAGAGAATTAGCTTAAAACAAACATTTCGGATCTCATACTGTATAGTAATATCTAGTTCGTAACATGAATGACATTCAACTTTATTCTTTTTATTTATATGAGTATTCCGTTTTTAAACATATTTTTACGAACATACACAGCGGAACAAGTGTGTCAATGAACCCGGGGGGAAATATTTAATCAAATTAAAACAGGCAACAAGAAATTTATTTAGGAAATTTTTATGGTATTTTTAAAAGTCACATTTGCGAAATAAGTACTGTGGCTTTAAACACTTGTTGTAATGGTTTGAATTTTGGCGGGCACGGATTAATTGATTGCTACATGGCTATATAACTGAATGCATTCAAGTAAACCGGTGTTTGCCAATTTCTGATGAAGTTTAAACAAAGGTTTAAACGAAAAACGTCTGTAATTTTTAGCGTTTAAAGCAATAAAGTGCCGAGTTTCAGGTTGCTGTGTGCGTAAGCGGATCTTTTGGAATTCAGCAGTTCGGAGTTATTTAACTACCTGACAAGTCACTCAGCAAAACTCATTCTTTCCAGTATGGCTAGTAAATTTGAATGGCTTACCAGCTTAAATTATATTTTGATGTTAGCAAACATGGTTCAAGTCACTATTTTCCCATATTCCTGGATCGGGCATCTGTAGAACAGCAGATTACTGTTAAAGTATGGTGCTGTCACCCATTCTAAAGCCATGTCAGCAATGGGCCTACAGATCATACTTACAAATATGTTCTGCTGGTTATAACTACACTGTTTTTTAGTATTTTTGTTAGAAGTTGTTGATGTGCATTTGGCAGGAACTCCTGAGAAGATACAGTTTTGACTGCTTTGGAATAGGGTTGAATAAGGGCATGACAGCAATGGATTAGAGGCATTAGGGTTACCGAGGATGTTGGGTAAAGCCTGTTGGCACTGCTGTGGTTTTCTGATTCTCCTGTTATCTTTGGAAGCATGGCTGGACCACACTGATAACTCTAAAGTTATCTTGGCATGATGTATCACAGGATCCCAATGTCTATCAAGATTTAATGAATAATGTATGGTAATTCGATAATAGTGTTTGTTTTCTTCTGAAACAGTTAACTTTGTCTGTGTTAGTCATCATCTTATCTTCTTCCTCTGGCTTAGAAATTCATGATGATGTGTTGGCTGTTCACATCTTTTCCACCTAAGCCACATATATCATCTCTTTCCTTTACATTGTTTTTAGGAGAAGAATAGAACCAGCTGCACTTATTCTCTCTCAGTTTTTTGAATCTTCAGAGAAAAGGTTCATCCTGTGTAGATCCCAGGATATGCAGAAATGTAGTAAGTGCAGACAACATCTCCTTTATTTAATACAAATTCATGTTTATCACATCGAGCTCTCTAAGCAAAGCCTTTCAATTCCAGTGGGGAAAGATAAGCCAAAGACGTATATTGTTGGAGCTTTATAGTGTTTAAATGATCATTGACAGGTAGTGGAACTGTGATGATCACTTAGTGAATTGGCATGTATCTCCGTCATCTTTTTTTTGTAAAGTCCATTAGTGAAGACCAGCCACTTCAAGTATGCTTTTCTCCTCTTATTAGGGTTTGGCTTGGTAGGATCATGGACCGTCTTCATGTGGTTATTATTCCAAGTAGTTTTTCTAGTGCACTCAGATTGCTACACATTCATTTTAGGTGGACGTCTCCAAGTTACAGATATATATTATGGACAGTTACCCCTGAAGCTGGTCTATCAGTGACAAAGGAGGAGAGTATGCCATCCTAACAAGTAACTCAAGTGACCAACTACCATTGTTTTTATGACCATTCAGTTTGCCTCATCCTTTATTGGGAAAGGGATTTATGATTGACCTGGTTTGCAGCTTGCACTTCACCAGCAGAAGACCCCCCCCCCCATGTTCATTGCTGTCTAGAGACGTCATAATGTACTATTCAGATGAACATTTAACTTTTATCTTTTAACCAGGACTCAGAGACTATAAGAATGTCAGGTTTCTCCAAAACTATCCAGGTTTCCAGAAACTCCCATTTTTATTAAGAATTTTATATTCAGAAGAGCAATATTGAAATTCCTGTCTTCATAGTAAAGATTTCTAATACTACTAGAGAAGCTGAAGAAAATGCTGTTTGAATATCACACTGTTTTATGGCTGTCATATTAAACAAGCAGAATGTGTTCTTATGTTCTTTTTAGTCATATGTCATAACAGCAACTAATGGGGTGTGAGGAGGCCTAACGTGAGTTACAGCAGGACTAATGTTGGCATGCATTGGTTTGCTCTGCATCTAAAATTTTCCTAGGTTACTAAACCCTTCTTATTTACCCATAATGCTCCTCATCTTAACCTTCCTCTTCAGATTGCCTTTAATGTGCTGAAAAGCAGACATGTCTGAGAATATCCCAAGCAACTCTTCATTGTTATGGTAAAATAGTTCTTCAGAATTTTGTTATGCTCTGCTGAAATCTATGACTTCTTGGCTTACCATAATGATAGATCTTGTTGAGCAGGTCCTTTCTTCGTTACATATCCATCCACCTTTCCACTTTTTTGTTCTTCTTCTAGATACCTGTATTTTCATTACCTACTTTGCACAGCAATGTTATGGGTAAAGAATGGAGGAACAAATTAGCCTTGAAACATTTTAGATGCCAACTTACATAATACCGAACAGCATTATTGTTACTTTAGATCCACTGTTCATACAGATCCATCATTATGGTAAGTATGTAACTATCACATGTAATTCATTAATTTAGCATACATAACAATGATCTTTCTTGTGATGTTTGGGGATTATTACCAATGGAAGGAGAAACTAAAATAACATATCTCATCTTGCATAACAAGGACATTTTGTTTGTATTGCATATCCAGATAGATGCACGTGTAAGATGTATCTTCACAAACCTGTGCAGAAGATTGTTATACAGTGCCATTCTATCATATTTTGAATTTTATGATTGTTCATGGAAAGAACATATCTGTCATTCTTAGCAGTTTTGATCTAACTGCATGAAGTTTAAGGTCAGTTTTGTGATATTAAGTTTAATTTTCAATGTCCTGTAAGACTCTCTGCTTTTAATAGTCTTTAAAAAACAAAATAAGATTAACATATAGCTGTGGGATAACTGTTTCTTGGAATCATCTATTTCAGAATCAAAAAATTCATGATTTGGAAACCAAAGTGATTGAAGCAGATACTGCCATGACTGAACTAGAAACTGCAGCAACTCAGCAAATGCATGGCCTTGCTCTGCAAAGTGAGCATTCATTAGATCTCATACAGAAGAAACTGTCATTGGCTAATTCACGCATAGAGGAACTTGTGACTTTTGTAAAGGTATGTTTGGATAAAAATAATGTAATTCCTCAAATAAAAATAATTCATTCTAAATTCATGAGTATCCACCAAATCCATGTACTTTTGAGGAGGCTTCTGAAATGAGTCCCTTATTAACTTTCTCACTTTCTGTCATCCTTCAAATGTGACTTCTCCCCTATATCTATGTCATAGAAAGTAACATTGTAAAGAATGTTCATCATTTTGATTCAGGTAATTTCTTTGTGTGTGTGTGTGTGTCTGTTTATATGTATGTACATATATATATATATATATATATATATATATATATATATATATATATATATATATATATATATATCTATAGCTCTACTACAGTAAACCGACAGCTCACAAGATCGACACTGATAAGACCAACACCGGATAACAGACAGCCAAAATACCATACGTTTAAAACAGTGACAACTCATGCAACCGACAATTGCTAAGCATATTGCTAAACATATGTACAGCATCCATCAATACTGCACTATACAAGATGTTCAATACACTCCACTTAAATCCCAGGAAATATTCCAACGTGACAGATAATATGACAGACATCCTAAGTGTGATAGGTAACCCGGAAGTATATATACCACATGATAACCAGCAAATAACGTCCCACACTGAAAACAGCATGGCCGAAGTTATTGCTGTAGCACCAGGAACGATTGGGGAGATGTATTCTACAGTAATGTCCCAAAAAGGCAAGCAGCACCTGGTTATTGAAGGGTATTTATACCATGTAGAAAGGACTAGGCATACCAAACGATACTGGGCTTGTAAATTGAAAGTAACTGATGGCTGTAAAGGTAGAGCTGTAACCACCCTGCATCCTGCAGGAGACATGTTAAATAAAACGGTAGCACACCCTCACCCAGGTGATCCCGGGGAAATAACTAAGGTATACAGTGTGTAGTGACCTAAAATGAGAGGCAAATACATTAGGGATACACCGTGTCTGTTAGTAGAGGATGCTGTACAAACAACATCCTTAGACACTGTAGACAGCATTACCAACAGAAGAGCATTGTTACAACAGGTCAGAAGAGTTAGAGCAAAAGGGAGAGTAGGGGATAACACTGATGAGCTAACTCTACATACTATACACTTCACTGATTATCTCCTAAAAAACGGAATGTTTGTTAGCAAAACAATGTCTGATGTTACCAACAGACACCGCAGTAGTGGTATTCAGTACTGTGAAGAACTTATACGATCTAAGTAAGGCTACTATTTGGCTTATGGATGGCACGTTTTTTTTAAAAAAAGATGTCATCATCCGGCAACTATATAGCATACATGGCTTAATAAAGTGCGGCACATATAGCAAGACTGTACCCCTACTGTATGCTTTAATGTCGAAAAAGTCATTCAAGTCCTACAATTACTTATGGCATTCCACATTCCATTTATTGTCAGAACAGGGATTTGAGGTGGCAGTGAAGTTTGTGTTATGCGATTTTTAAATCACAGCACTGAAAAGTGTACGGTTAAATATACCCGGAGCCCAATCAAAGGGCTGTCTCTTTCACTTTGGCCAGAACATCTGGCGTAAAGTGCAGTCCCTGGGGTTAGCATCATCCTACAATACAAACCCTACCTTGCAGTTACATGTGAAGTCACTCGTAGCCCTAGCATTTCTCACACAGTCAGATGTGATTGCCACTTTTGAAATGTTACAGGGGGTGTTTCCCGCAGAGGGTAAGGACCTTCTGTGTTATTTCTCCGATTGGTACATTTACGGAAAGAAACACAAATTTAATACTCGCACCTCGGGCAATATAAGGTTTCCACCACTCTTTCCAGTTACATTCTGGAATGTATCAGATTTAAATGACCTATTCCTGCCACGCACTCAGAACTCCGTTGAGGCATGGCACCGTAGACTGAAGTGCTTGCTAGGTGCACAAAACACAGACTTGCATGTTCTACTGCTAGCTTTAGTCCGTAAACAGAATCGTGTTGATGAACTGCGGATACAGATGGAAACAGGATGTCCTCCTTCTCCGAAGAAAAAGACACTTGTAGCCCGGCATGAACAATTCAGGACTGTAATGTTGCAGAGGACGTGTTACACCAGCCTAGACTTTGTGAAAGCCATAGCTCTGCTACTAAAATGTAATACATGTAATGTTTGCCTGTGGTGTTTACTACTGGCATGCAGTGCTTGAGTGTTCACTACATGGGTCAGGAACTTTGTGTTCTACAACGGGATAACTTTTACTATGGGATGTTTTACGCCTGTTAATGATGTATATCCACTACTTTGTTTGGCACAGTTTGCACAGCAATGGGAAGTGACTGTCAGTTATGAGATGTGATGTTTTTGTTTCTACATGGCACTTGGATACACGATGTGATGTTTCCGTTTGTACATAGCACTTGGATATACTGTTTGTGTTCGTTGGTGTGGGGCTTGCTATTATATTGTCGGTGCTGTGAACGTCGGTTTTCTGCATGTCAGGTTTGTAAGTTGATGGTGTTTTGGGCTGTCGGATATTTGGTTGTCGGTCTTATCAGTGTTGATCTTGTGAGCTGTCGGTTTACTGTAGTAGACCCATACATATATATATATATATATATATATATATATATATATATATATATATATATACATACACACACACACACACATATAAATATATATATATATATATATATATATATATATATATATATATATATATATATAAAACTGCAGTGGTGGTGCTGCGGTAGCATTGTCACCTCACAGTAAGATGCTGTCCGGTTCGATTCTCAGCTAGAGCGTCTTCTGCGTGGAGATGTGCGTAAATGGGTGTACCTTCGTTGAAGGTTGTGCGTCAGAGCTGGCAACTCAGTACATAAAAATCTACTGCCAATCATTAGTGGACCGGAGTTCCGCTGTGGCGACCCCTAACCGGAAAAAGCCGAAAGACACAACAACAACAATATATATATATATATATATATATATATATATATATATATATATATATATATATATATATATATATAAAATAATAATATTTTAAAAACACCTGGCAGCACATGGCTTGACAAAAAAAGTACAGAGGACTGTTGAGCATGTCCCTTAACTTAAGTACAGGGAATTCCATGTGTACTATGAGTCCCATAAAACAGCATACTGAGATTTTTATGTAGCAGGAGGGGGTCTATGTTATATCCTCGATTGCTTAAAAAAGCGAACGCTGATTAATCAAACTTATTTTCGCGAAACTGAAAAATATCGAAGCAGCAGAAACTCTAATTTTTTCCTAGGGAAAGAATTTGGTTGTCCGTTTCTGTTGCTTCGGTATTTTTAGTGTTACGGTGGAAAGTTACCGGTCGGTTTCAGGTAAGTGTGCGATTGTGTGGATGTGAGTGTTAGGGTGATTTAGGTGAGTTAGGGTTAGGGCTCGGGTTAGGTGCGTGTGCGATTGAGTGGTCATGAGGGTTAGGGCGGATTTAAGTGAGTTAGGGTTAGGGAGCGAGTGAGGTGAGTGTGCGATAGTGACGGACCTTAGGGTTAGGGTTTGAGTTAAGGTAAGTGGGTAGTTAGTGGTGTGTGCATAGTTTAGTGTAGGGTTAGGTATCAGATTTTAGGTGTATGTGTGTGGATTTCTGCTTGTGTGGTGTGCTTGTGTTGTGTGTATGTGTTTTGGATCAGATATTTTTTTCCCTGGGAAAAAAAATCGCTGATCTGACAGTTCGAGATTGTAAGCTTTCGCTTAATTTAGGTCAATCAATCAGCATTCGCTTTTTTAAGCGTTCGATGATATAATATAGACCCGCAGGAGGCAAGGCATGAATCATACAAATCCAATAACTAATTAAAAAAAATGTTTACTGCAGTTCAAAGGCTCCCATGTTGAGTCACCTCCTGCTTATGGGTATTTGTTGTGTATTGAGTATATGCCTTCCATACTTCTTGGACTTCACTTTTTTTACTGATGGACCTTACGGACACATGAGTTTCTATAATTCTCTTGGCCTACAATGTGTTCTTTGCCTACTTTGGGCTGCCTACAATTCGTCAAACATCGCGTGTAGCTTCTGTCATGTTGCCCTTTGGGATTTCAGCATTTTTTGCAGTGACGTGTTTTCTGGGGTTTTGTGACTCACTTCCATATTAATACACCTTCACCACAGTATTCTGTATACAAAACAGTTCAGGTTCCCAGCCGTAACGCTTTGTAAGTATTTGTAGCTTTATCACCCATGGCATATTATACTTACAACATGGACCTTAACTATTTCCCACTTTACTAATGACTATTTCAAGAATTCTTTGTCGTTACTATTGATAGTTTTGGCTCTTTTGGTCCCTTTTTCTGTAAAAGATTATTTCTCTAAAATGGTTTATATTTATTCACATGAAATTTTCAGAGGTTAATGCTGGGTAATTTCCTTTATAGTATCATTAGATTTTGATGCTTGTGTTTTAGGAATGGAGCAGCGGGATCTTTAATTTTAATACAGAATATTGACATTTTTATGCCTCAACATTAAAACTAATAAAAGCAAGACTGGAAGAATCAAACTCAGCACTACTGGAAGAAGGTTATTTGCATTTCTGTGCTACAAAGCAGTTTTCATAGGTGGGTACTAGGTTATCGGCCCTAGGGCCTATACAAGCCTAGCCAAACAATTCCCCAGATATTTCTTCCCACAATATTTACTTCCCTGGACCCCTGTCTAGCAGAGCGACTGACGTGATACCCAGGGTGAATTTCCTATCTCCCATCCAGTCGTCAAGGTTCCTTTTGAAGACGGCCAAGGAGGCACTCTGCCTGACATGTATAAGCAGTCTATTCCAGAGAATGGGGAGTATCTGGGTCAGGAACCTATCCCTCCAGCATGTTTTGTTCATTGTGATGACAAGGTTTAGATCCCTGGCCATGTGTCTCTGAGGGATTGGGATTTCTTTAAGTGGAGCATGTCCAACAGCTCAGGGTTTGACATGGCCTTGTATGTTAAGCATAGATCGCCTCTGAGTAGACGATATGCCACAGAATATAGCTGGAGTTTTTTTAGATGGTCAGCATAGGCCATCTGCTTTAGGCCTGTGATTCTTTTAGTGAGGTATTTCTGCAGCCTTTCCAGCTGTTGCAAATGTCTTGTGAGGTACATACCAAACAGGGCGTTGTACTCTATAATGGGTCTAATGAGGGATAAGTACAGTGGGACAATGACCTCCTTTTTTCTGGATGAAAAGCCCTTAGTGATGAGGTGTGCCACATAGAAGGATTTCCTGACTGTTGTGGCAATGTGGTTACCGAAGGTGAGACCACTGTCCACCTGTGTCCCTAAGTCTCTCATCACACTTTCGGTGTTTAGTGTACTGCCACCTATGTGGTAATTCATGGGTACATGGGTTTTTCCCAAAGGGGATAACTGTACATTTCTTGGCATTAAGCTTGAGCCCATGGCTCTGGCACCAAGCATATGTTTCTGTAAGGCCCTTTTGTAGAATATCCACATAATTTGGTCCCAGGACTGAACCCTGAGGTACTCCACTTGTCTGGAGCTGGATTTGGAGTCAGCTACTTTTACAGTCTGGGTTCTGTCAATAAGCCAGTTGAGAACCCATAGAGTGACATAGGGATTTATGCTGAGCTTAGTAAGTTTATCTATGATTCCAGAGTGGGGGATGGTGTTGAAGGCCTTGGCGAGGTCCACATAGGTTATGTGGTTCACCTAACCCTCGTCCACAGCTCTGGAGACTGATTCAAAAAAGTCAGTCAGGCTCAGGAGACAAGATCGGCCCTTCACAAACACAAACTGGGTGGGGTCCAGTGTTTGAAGGTTGCCAATGTCTTTGTTTATAATTTCCATGATAATGTGTTCCATGCCCTTGCAGATTAGGCTCGTCAGACTGATGGGACGGTAGTTCCCAGGATCCAAGGTGGAATCTACCTTGTAGAGTGGGATAACTGTGGCTGTGCACCACTCAGTGGGCATGAAGCCTGAGGTGAGGCTATGATTAAACATGACACTTATTGAGGTGCCAGTTTATTTTGTAGTTTATGTAGTACACAGCTCGGGATGTCATCTGGTCCCATGGGTGATGTATTCTTAACTTTGGAGAGTGTGGTTTCTCCCTGTGTGGTCATGATTACCAGAATTTGGCAGTTGTTTGGTATTGAGATGGGCCCTTCAGGGGGTGAGAGGGGGGTGAAGTTGGCACTAAATCGATCTGCCAGGATATTGGCAATATCCTTGGGATCAGTTGTATAGTTTTTTTATGGCAGGGGACCACCATATTGGTTACCTTTTTTTTGGAGGAGAGCGTTTTGGTTCAATTTGGGATGGCACAATTCATGCACGATTGGATGTGCTCATACAGTGCCTTAGTGTAGGACTCAGCAGTCAAACTTTCAACTCCCGTCTGCATGGGTGCCATGAAGTTCGTCACTTCTGACTTAAGTAGCATGACGTTGGCTTTGGAGAAGTTTTTTACAGAGGTTTCCTTACTGGGGGTTGGTGTGGGATGTGGATGTCAAAGGTGATTTTCTTATGGTCAGACCTGACCATTGAGGGGGTGACCACTGGTGTGGAGCATCTATCTTCCCATGTTGGTAATGACCAGGTCTAGGATATTGGAGCCCCTGGTGGGACAATGGATTATTTGATCCAGGGCATTGGAATTTATGAATTCCAAGAACCGTTGGGAAAAATTGTTGGCACCTGAGTAGTTTTCCCAGTTAATGGCAGGTTAGTTGAAATCACCCAGTATTAGGGTGTTTGGTTGTATCTTAATATTTTCCAGTATGTTTAGAAAGGTGTAGTCGGAATCTTGGGACATGGAGGGGGATCTGTAGCAAGCTACAATTTGGATTGCAGTCTTGCCTAGTGTTAGTTGCACCTGGAGAATTTCAGATGCATTGTGCTGGGCAGCTAGCCTGGAGGTGTGAATATCCTTGGTGAATATGGACACTCCTCCACCTTTAGTGTTTCGATCTTGGTTTGGTGGCCGAAAAGTGTGGTAAGAGTTGTAGCCTGGTATTGCAGGGGTGCTGTCTGGAGTCTTGAACCAGGTCTCAGTTACTGCATAGTTTTTGATGTTCTCCATTTTTAGCAGTGCCTCGAGAGAGTGCATTTTGAGGTTTAGCCTTCTAGTATTGAGTAGCATTACCTTCAGATTTTGCATGCTTGTATCTGTTACGGTGGTGATTTTGTCCTTTGAACCTTGTCTAAAAAAGGCACTATAGGGATGGCAAGAGCTTTAGCCAGTAACCTGAATCCCAGGGGTGACAGGTGCAGACCATCTCTGGCAAAGCATTGTGGTTTGTCAGTCATTTCGTCCCAGGCAGACAGATACTGGATCCCCTTTGAATGACACCAGAAGCTTAGCCAATTGTTGAAGTCAATCATTTTGTCCTTATAGTGTGGTATCATTCTGGGTGAAGGCAGGATGCTACTCAGGGCTAGGGTCATACCTGCCTGGGCCACATGATCTGAGAGCTCTTCCATGTCTCTTTTTTCATGTAGTCCAGGGAGGTACGTCTCAAGTCATTCACTCCAACATGGACATTGACAGAGTCGTATTTCTACTTGTGGAGTGATGAGTGCATGCATTATGTGGTGGATCCTGGCACCCGACAGGCAGCTGACTGTAATTTTCTCCTTGCTCAGCCTGGTGAGTGGGACATCAGTGTGCCTGACTATTGAGACACCTATGAATAAAGTGTTGGGTACATTATCTTGCCTTAGGGGCTGTTGTTGGATGGCACACTGGTGTTGTGAGCTGTGTGTCATTTTGGTTGTGACTGGTGTTTGCATTTCAGCTTCGGAGGTCCTTGTTGCTTGGGCAGGTTAATGTTAAGGGCCTCCGCATATGTGGGTTTAGTGTTGCTATGTGTGGGTGTTGATGGTGTGGGATTTGAAGGGCTTATGTGTTGCTTGAGGTGTAGTGCAGGTGTTAACCTTCTCCTCTTGACTGTCTAGCACAATCTTGGCTGGAGAGAGCTTTCCTTCCAGTTTGGCTATGTAAATGCATCTCTCACAGGTTGTAGTGTTGGGTGGTAGGAGGAGAGGGTTGTCTGTGTACATGAGGCAGTTGCTGCATTGCCCCAGTATGCCCAGATTTACCAGGTGGACAGAAGATATAACCGGAAGCTGACCCTTGGACATGCCTGTTTAGGTGCTTTTTTTGTAAAGTACAAGAGCTGTTTTCCCTTACCTTTGCAAGGTACTTTGCAATTATAGGCTGTTTAGTGCCTACAATTCATTTCTCATTATTAACAAGGAGAGTTGAGTGCTTGTATCAGTTTAAGGCTTCCTAGTGCTTTCCAGCAAGTTCTAGAGCAAGTGCTACTCACAGGGGTTCAGATTTTAATGCTACTACTGTGAAACCAGCTAGTTCTAAGGAAAAATTTTAAAGAGCAGACTTTCTGGCACCTGGAATAGTTTAACCATAGCCCAGCTGTGCTGCACGATGCGAAAAATTCGTAAACATACGTGGATTTAAGCCATAAAGTTGAAAGGGATAGAAATCAGCTCAAAATGGCTAATAAAATTACACTTTCAGAGCTGAAAACCACTCCTCTACTGTTAGGCAGTACAATGTTCACCACTCCCACTGGTAAGCAGTAGGACTTCCCTCTACCACAGCAAGGTCTAGATAGCTCTGAACACAGAAAATAAAGTCCTGAAACCAGAAAAGCCTGGGATCTAGACTATACTAGCTAGGAAAAGCAGGAAATGAGCAAACAAGATAGTATTTTTTTCTTGGTTAAAACAGGCTAAACAATGCAATACTATAGTAAATAAACACAGAAAAGGCTAACACACTTGAGTGTGTAGTCCTAAACAGTAAAAGCAATTCAAACTCGACAAAATTAGCAATTTAAAACTTTTTGAATGAAGCAAGGCAAGTGCACAACTGAAAAACGATTAAAGAGGCAGTAATAGAGTAGAATAATAAGCTAGTCTACATATACAGAAAAGTCTATATATAAAGAAAAGCAGCTAAAACACAAAAACAGATGCAGTGCAACCTAGAGCACTTGACTTCTAGCAATATTAAGGCAAATACAGTTTTAATAAATGCACTAAAATGTACTCAATATTTCCAAAACGTTTGAGAAGCGCAGTCAGAATACAAGGAGATTCAGGCAAATTTTTGTTTTATAAGAAAGGGAGAAAGGAGGAACTGAAGGAAAGAAAATAAGTGGGTTGGCCTTCTCAGATATTCTCTCTGTATTAGGTAGAATCGGCTAATGACACTAGACTGGGAAGAGTGTCCCAGATCAAATTTACACTAGGGGCGGGCAACTGAAAACCCACCAAGTATAACAGCAAGACACCAACAAGGAGGGAGTGTGGGGACCAATGCTAAAACTAGTAGCCTACACTGTTTTAGACAGTAAACACTACAGAAATGTTTATTACAGCAGTGAGCCACAAAATGAAAGTTTTTAAACAGATAAATGAGCAAGGAGACTCTACAGAATGCTTTTAACTGCAAATAAAACAGTTATATGATACACTCCTTAGCAGGAAACCAGAGCAAACAAATAGGTGCTTAACAAGTACAGAAAATAGCAATAAAATACAGTAAAATGTATGCAGCAGACAACTTTTTTATAAAAAACTGAAAATAACCAATGAGTGCTTACTCCAAGCCCTAGAGCACCCAACAGGGATTTGAGGTGGTAGTCAGTCAACACAATCCTGCCACAAAGGTAAAGAAAGGCTTTTGCTAATTCAAGATGGCCTGGTCATGTGTTCAGAACAATCACTGCACAAACAAACAGGCTCAAAGGGAGCAAATCTGAATTGGGACAATACTAAAGCTAGTAGCTTACACTATTTTAGACAGTAAACACTACAGAAATGTTTATCATAGCAGTGAGCCAAAAAATGAAGGTTTTTTAACAGATAAAGGAGCAAGGAGACTCTACAGAATGCTTTTAACTGCAAACAGATCAGTTATTTGATACACTCCTTGGCAGGAAATCAGAACAAACACATAGGTACTTAACAAGTACATAAAATAGCAATAAAATACAGTAAAAAGTATGAAAGCATGCAGTAAAAAGTGCTATATATAAATTGCTAGAAGAAATAACCAGTATAAATAAGCCCAAAAAAAGCAGAATACTTATTGTTATGTATCTCAGATCAGAGTTGTAGTCATTGCCCCCCCCCCTCCACTCAGCTCAGTTTGTATAGACAGAAATCCTCTGAAAGTTATGGCTTAAATACCAGAAGATACAACCTTAGACATCTTTTTTTAAAACAAGCTCAAAAGCAATGAGTGCTTTCTCCAAGCTCTAGAGCACCCAACCCTCACTAGCCAGCAGCCAATCAACACAATCCTGCCACAAAGGTAAAGAAAGGCTTCTGCAAATTCAGGATGGCCCGGTCATGTGCTCAGAACAATCACTGCAAAAACAAACAGGCCCATAGACAGCAAATCTGAATTGGGACAATACTAAAGCTAGTAGCCTACACTCTTTTAGACAGAAAACACTACAGAAATGTTTATAACAGTTGTGAGCCAGACAATAAAACTTTTTAAAGAGATGAAGGAGCAAGGAGACTCTACAGAATGCTTTTTACTGCAAACAAATCAGTTATATGATACACTCCTTGGCAGGAAATCAGAATAAACAAATAGGTGCTTAACAAGTATAGAAAATACCAATGAAATACAGTAAAAGGTATGCAACAGGCAGTAAAAAGTGCTATATATAAATTGCTAGAAGCAATAACCAGTATAAATAAGCCAAAAATACAGGATACTTATTGTTATATATCTCAGATCAGAGTTGTAGTCAATGCACCTCCTCCACTCGGCTCAGTGTGTATAGACAGAAATACCAGAAGATACAACCTAAGACAACTTTAAAAAAAAAAGCTCAAAAGAACCAATGAGTGCTTACTTCAAACCCTAGAGCACCCAAACCCCACTAGCCAGCAGCCATTCAACACAATCCTGCCATTAAGGTAAAGAAAGGCGTCTGCTAATTCAAGATGGCCTGGTCATGTGCTCAGAACAATCACTGCAAAAACAAACAAGCCCAAAGACAGCAACTCTGAATTGGGACAATACTAAAGCTAGTATCCTACACTCTTTTAGACAGTAAACAATACAGAAAAGTTTATCACAGCAGTGAGCCACAAAATGAAAGTTTTTAAACAGATAAAAGAGCAAGGAGACTCTATAGAATTCTTTTAACTGCAAACAATCAGTTATATGATACACTCCTTGGCAGGAAATCTGAACAAACAAATATGTGCTTAGCAAGTACAGAAAATAGCAATAAAATACATTAAAAAGTAAGCAGCAGGCAGTAAAAAGTGCTATATATAAATTGCTAGAAGCAATAACCTGTATAAATAAGCCAAAAAAAGGATGCTTATTGTTATATATCTCAGATCAGAGTTGTAGTCAATGCCCCTCCTCCACTCAGCACATTGTGTATAGACAGAAATTCTCTCAAAGTTAGGTCTTAAATACCAGAAGATACAACCTTAGACAACCTTTTAAAAAAAAAAGCTCAAAAGAACCGACGAGTGCTTACTTCAAGCTTTAGTGCACTCAACCCCCACTAGCCAGCAGCCAATCAACACAATCCTGCCACGAAGGTAAAGAAAGGCTTCTGCTAATTCAAGATGGCATGGTTATGTACTCAGAACAATCACTGCAAAAACAAACAGGCCCAAATACAACAAATCTGAATTGGGACAATACTAAAGATAGTGGCCTACACTATTTTAGACAGTAAACACTACAGAAATGTTTATCACAGCAGTGAGCCAGAAAATGAAAGTTTTTAAACAGATAAAGGAGCAAGGAGACTCTACAGAATGCTTTTAACTGCAAGCAAATGATATATATGATACACTCCTTGGCAGGAAATCAGAACAAACAAATAGGTGCTTAACAAGTACAGAAAACAACACTAAAATACAGTAAAAAGTATGCAGCAGGCAGTAAAAAGTGCTATATATAAATTTCTAGAAGGAATAACCAGTACAAATAAGCCAAAAAAAAAACAGGATACTTATTGTTATATATCTCAGATCAGAGTTGTACTCAATGCCCCTCCTTCACTTGGCTCAGTGTGTATAGACAGAAATCCTCTCAAAGTTAGGGCTTAAATACCAGAAGATACAACCTTAGACATCTTTTTTTTTAAAACAAGCTCAAAAGAACCAATGAGTGCTTACTCCAAGCCCTAGAGCACCCAACTCCCACTAGCCAGCAGCCAATCAACACAATCCTGCCATGAAGGTAAAGAAAGACTTCTTCAAATTCAAGATGGCCAGGTCATTTGCTCAGAACAATCACTGCAAAAACAAACAGGCCCAACGACAGCAAGTCTGAATTGGGCCAGTACTAAAGCCAGTAGCCTACACTCTTATAGACAGTAAACATTACAGAAATGTTTATAACAGCAGTGAGCCAGACAATGAAACTTTTTAAACAGATAAAGGAGCAATGAGACTCTACAGAATGCTTTTAACTGCAAACAAATCAGTTATATGATAACTCCTTGGCAGGAAATCAGAACAAACAAATAGGTGCTTAACAAGTACAGAAATTAGCAATAAAATACAGTAATAAAGTTTTCTAAGTGTCATTCTAGTTTTGAGATATTTGCATAATTATGAATCTGATGATGTCAGTTTTAGACATTCCTCAAAAATGGAACAAATGTTTTCAGATGCATCCCAGCTGTTTTTTGCAGCTCACGGATCACTGAAACTCTCAAGCTCCTTCCTTGCCTATAATGTTCTAGTCCCCCACCGTACGTCAGATCTCATTTTCCGCCTCCATATGCAGATGTGGTCATTGTAAGCTCACAAGTAGTAATAGGGTTTGTAAGTAAAAGTACATTTTTTTGCCTTATCTATTTACTTCTTTTTAAAATAAAGTTTTTTGTATCCACGCTTGTTTCTGTACACTATTATAGTGTAATTGTACATTACCATAGTTGGTAATGTAAAAACTTCAAATGAATGGATAAAGTAGCATGCAGCATGAAAAGTTCAAAATATAAAGTGTATTTATTTGACCTTTTAAAAAATAAGTAACCAGGATTAAGCTCTTTCGTCTCTCTTGGGAGACCTCATCAGAATAACAAGTATACAGTTTCCCCTTCCTTTATATCTTCACTGGTTTAATTAGTGTGAACTTAAAAACAAAATTAATCGTTAACATTTTAAAGGAACACACAGTCTACTTAAACTCTATGCTTCCCTAAAATTACAAATGAGCTTTTAACATGTATCATATGACTTATAAAGTGTTAAAACTCCTTTAATAAAATAGTGCAATGTTTTAAACATAATAATAAAAATGAAAATGTGAAAATGTAAACAAATATAAATAAAAATAAAAAACTCATAGAACCACAAACTGAAGACCAGCAACACGAAATAAAAGAAAAAAGATTTAATGAAAATCCAAATCACATGAAACTTCTGTAGCGCCTCGGCCACTTGCCTTTAACAGAGTATATCTCACCATATACATCAAGTGTATTTATATGTTAACATTGTTCATATTAACCAATTAAACAATTAATTAAAACATTAAACAATAAAACCTTAAAGGTATAACAATCACACAAAACTTTTCCATACACATTCTTGATTAAGTCCCACAGGGCTCATTGCATTAAATTTCAAAATCAAAAATGCTTCCTTTTTTCTTAAAATATATTTAATTTGTTGTTCATTCATAAACCTACTATTCCCAATACTATCTAAAACTGTTACTAATAGCCCATCTGGGCTCCCCTTATGGTACTTATTAAAATGTATAGCTATAGGACTAGTCTGTTTATTATTTTTAATGTCCCTAATATGTTCCTTTATTCTGCATGAGAATTGTCTTTTAGTTTCTCCAATATAAAATTTATTACAGGGCATTTAAGTCCATATATAACTTTTTCGGTTTTACAATTAAAATATCCATTAGTTTGAAAATCGATGCCATTAATTTTAGTGAACTTACCACTAATATATTTACATATGCTACACCTTCCACATGCTGCTGTACCTTTTATGTCTATTATTTTCACTACAGCACTATTAGGCATATGAAATCTACTATGAACTATAAAATCTTTTATACTCCTACCCCTTTTAAAGGAGAAACACACCATTTTATGTTCTAAACAATCAACTTCTCTCCTAACTATTTTCCAACTGTATTTAACTGCTTCTAAATATATTTAGATAATACTGAATAAGTTGTAGTAAAATAAATATCTTCCTGGTTCTCATACTTATTTCTATTTCTATTACTTCTATAGTTATACACAATTTTTTATTATATAATACTCTATTTAAACTGTCATGTAATTCTACCTCAGAATAACCCCTCTCATGAAACCTATTAAAACTATCATACAATTCTCTTTTCCTATCATCTAAGTTATTGCATAGTCTTTTAACTCTCATAACTTCTGTATAAGGTAGGTATTTAATAATATGTGGGGGATGGTAACTATCACCATATAAAATGCCATTAGTATCTGGAAATTTCCTATATAAATGGGTAATAATATGAGAATCATCTTCTCCCTGTAAAACTATGTCCAAATAATGTACCTTACTCCCCCTTTGTAAACCATCAAATTTTACCTCTATATTATTATCATGTACATCATTTATAAATTCATCTGCTAGATCATGACCTCCCCTGCAAATAAAAATGAGATCATCAATATATCGAAAATATCTCTCAACAAATTTTCTAAAAAACTGATTGGTATAAATATGTAAATTTTCAAAATGACCCATAAATATGTTAGCATAACTAGGGGCAAATGGTGCCCCCATTGCTGTTCCTTGAGTTTGTTTGTAAAGACTCCCATTAAATTCAAATATATTATTTTGCAAACACATCATAATTAATTCAATAACATATTCAGTAACTGGATTTTCACCTAAAAAATATTTAACAGCCCGTATACCATCTAAATGATTAATAATGGTATATAGGCTAACAACATCTAATACTAAAAAATACATGTCTTTTTCCCATCTTATATTATCAATTTTATCCAAAAATTCAAATACATCCTTTATATACGATAGTAATTTTTTAACTGTAGATAACAAAAATTCATGTAAAAAACAGGATATATTATGTAAAAAACTACCACTAGCTGACACAATAGGTCGTCCAGGGGGATCCATTAAACTTTTATGAATTTTAGGAAGGCAATAGAAGCATGGCATTCTAGGATTTTTAATAACAAATTTCTCCTGTATATCCTTCACTGAAAAATAATACAATCTATGCCCCTTATTTATTAAGTCATTATAATCTGTCTGAGCCTTTATATATTCAGCCATATCAATTTTTTAATATATTTGATCATCATTTAAATGTGCATAACACATAGATAAATACTGAATGTAACAACACAACTAATTTCCCACCCTTATCAGCGGGTTTAAATACTAATTCAGCTTTACAACTTAATTTATGTAAACATTGCCATTCCTCTTTATCTAAATTATATCTCACATTCTTTTTATTTTTCAAAAATGTGAAAAATTCCTTTTTCACATTATAACCCAGAAAAATATTAAAGTGTTTAATACTGTCGCTTCTATATGGAGGCATAAAGTCACTTTTAACCTTTATATTCTCCGTATTTAATTTACAATAAGCATTAAAATCTTCATTGGAATGGCAAGAATAAAAACTATCCATAGAACTGAGAGTCATTATTCACATCATCATATATAACATTTGCAGTAACATCAGTATTAAAATAATCCATCAACTTCAACTTACAAGTAAAGCGAAACACATCACCTTTCAATTCATGTAGCGTGGGTAAAACAGTCGGTACATATTTTAAACCCCTTTCCAGAATGGCAGTGTCACAATCTGATAACTCATATCCTGATAAATTAACAACATACTTACAGCTAGTGAAACTAGCATTAAGTGAATTAGTCCCATTTCCCCCGTTTATTTGTCCGTTGGTATGTTTTATAATCTGTGTAATATCCCTGTCCTGTTCCATTCCAACTCCATTTACAACCTCTTGGAGCTCCTCGAAAATTATTTAAATAACTACTATTACCAATTGGTGGCAACCCCGGAAAATCTTCAACGTCCGTTTCCCCTTCTGTTACAGATGTACCACTTTCCCCTGATGTAAATGCTCTTTTATCCTTGCTCGCGTTCTGCTTCTGTCGTTCAAACTGCACATGTGACTTCTTAGCTTTAGGATTGGGGTTGCCACTAGAAATGCACGTTTATTCTCGTAATCACGTAGATCATGAATCAATTTTGTTTTCTTTCTGTCAAGTCTTGTTCATACCCCACTAATTGTTCATTAGTTTTAACCAAAAATTGTTCTTCATGAGATATTTTATTAGTAATATCTCTACATATGTTTTTAATCTCTACTCTCAATTTTTGTTTTTTGAACAAGTCTCTTTCTACCAGAATATGAACCCATTCTAGACTGCATCTATATGCAGCCGCAACCCATCTGTTATGAAACTGCTGTTCCTCCACCACTGTAAGGTCAGACAGAGTGGAGGGATTTTTTTACAGCTCTGAGTTCGCGAGGAGTAATTTCAAGCTCCTCATACCTCTGCATACTTTGCGAATTCAGAAATACAGCAGTCTCTTTAAATAACAGTCTTTCAACTTTAGAAAACATATCACAAACCTCTGGATTAACCGTAGTTTCCGTTTTCTTACCAATTTTGGAAAACGGGTTTTGTTGCCAAATTTTTCTTTCTTGTTCCCATTTATTAAGAACCGCATTACCAGTTTCACCTGAGCTACTGCTATCAATTCTCTCTTGTAATAAAGAAGTAGAACTTGAGCCATTCGCTCCATTTGTAGCTCCCAATAAATTGTCCATAGGTTTCTGTATAACATCCAAAGGAGCATCTAGGAACATCCTAGGCAACCCCAAAAACGAGTCACTGGCCATGAATAGAAATAAACCACAACCAGTAAAGATGAATCGTAGAACCACAAACTGAAGACCAGCAACACGAAATTAAAAAAAAAAAAAGATTTCATGAAAATCCAAATCACATGAAACTTCTCTAGCGCCTTGGCCACTTGCCTTTAACAGAGTATATCTCACCATATACATCATGTATTTATATGTTAACATTGTTCATATTAACCAATTAAACAATTAATTAAAACATTAAACAATAAAACCTTAAAGGTATAACAATCACACAAAACTTTTCCATACACATTCTTGATTAAGTCCCACAGGGCTCATTGCATTAAATTTCAAAATCAAAAATGCTTCCTTTTTTCTTAAAATATATTTAATTTGTTGTGAATGTTGTGAAAATAAAAATGTGAAAATGTAAACAAATCTAAATAAAAATTAAAAACTAGCTCACAATTCAATTTTCTTAAAATTATTTAAGAAGAAAAAATCCAGGACTATGCATGATCTTAAAATTCCAAAAGCATTATTAAAAGACATACACACACATAAAAATACTTCTGTTAAAATAATTCAAAGCCAAATTCATATTTTCAGGGCTGTAAGCTCTGTACTGGTTGCAAAGAAGTGCTGCCATTCAGACTCGGTGGGGGGGGGGGGGCATTTAACCTAAGTTGCCAGATTACTTCTTTATACTGAAGGAAATTGTCCCAATCACCCCCGCCATTCCTTTCAACCATTTCAATAATTCCAAATAAAAATGTGTTACTATTACAAGTTTCTGAGCTTCTAGCCACGACATGTTTAGCATTCTTTTTGCTAATGTCGCAGTTATGCTCGTATGTCCTTTTTCTCAGTGTCCTGTCTGTTTTCCCTATATAGAACCCATCACACCCAGATCTTGTTATTTTAAGAAAGTTGAATTGTGAGATAGTTTTTATTTTTATTTATATTCATTTACATTTTCACATTTTCATCTTTATTACCATGTTTAAAACCTTGCAATTTTTTTATGTTTTTTTTTTTTTTTTTTTTTTTAAGAATTTTAACACTTTATAACTCAGATGAGACACGTTTGAAGCTCTTTTATAATTTTAGGGAAGAATAGAGTTTAAGTAGCGTGTGTGTTCCTTTAAAATTTTAATGAGTAAGTTTGTTTTTAAGTTCCCACTAATTAATTCAGTGAAGATATAATGGGAGGGGAAACTGTATACTCGTTATTCTGATAAAGTCTCCCGAGAGAGACAAAAGCGCTTAATCCTGGTTACTTATTTTTTAAATGTTAAATAAATATGGTTTATATTTTGAAATTTTTATGCTACCTGTTGCTTCATCCACTCATCTGAAGTTTTTAGGTGACCAGTTTTGAGTAGAATACACAATTACAAAAGTTCATAGTTGATAATCTCTGTTTCTCTTTTTCCCCTTGTATACCTTTTAGGTATATCCTAGTATCACCATTGTTGGTAATACTTTCCCTTTGTTCTTTTCTATCCATATTTTCCAAAAAAAAACAACTTTTTCTTCCTTCTTGTAGTTAGAATATGGCTGAAAACCCTCCAGTTTTAAATAATGTACAGCCTGTGGCCATAAAATTCCTCTCTCTGATGCACACGCTGTGTGTGTCTGTTGTTTAGGCCCGGAACACTTAGATTTTGCCTGCGACATATGCAAGGCTTTCAACCTTAGGGCTCTAATTAATAGAAAAAATAAGTTAATTTTGAGATGGTTACCTCTGTCAGGAATTTCTGATACATCATCTGGTGCTCAAACCCCTAAAAACCAGACAAGGAATAGACTAAGAAGTATTCCTCAGATCCTACAAGTTCCTTGACTCCAGGTTCAGGACCACCTCTTTTAAGATTTCTAAACCTTCAGATCTGATCTGTTTGAATCCAAAGGGAAAGTCTTCCAGTCTGACCCCTTCAGATCCAAAGATAAAAACTTCAGATATGACCCCCTTGGATCTGAAGAAGCATTTGGACAGATCACCATGGATCAGATCTCTTCTATGCTTGGACCTGGTGTCCACTCATCTCCAATCTCCCTTTCTGGAAAGGTCTCCTAAGCATCATCATTATAGGGCTTCAGTAGTAGCATCTTCTTCTCGCTCCTCCAGAAGCCTGACCAAAGCATATGTGGACAGGATGGTGAGGGAATTTCTCTTGATGCAAATTAAAATGGGGGTTTTCGCGGCTCCTAAAATACCTGGTACGAAGAATTTCGTGAATACTACTACACCTGTACTTTCTACTTCTCTGATCCCACCTTTGTTTTCAGAGCATTTGGATCCAAGGATCCTGGAGCTGTCCATACCGAATCCAAAGATCATTGTATTTTCTACTCCAGTACCGTCTCTGAGTGGACCAGCTCTAGGCACATCAGAGCCAGATGACTCTTGGAGCCGTAGTGTTAGCTCCAGATCCAGAGTGTTGGAGTTGACTCTGAGATTTTCGGAGCTGTCGCTGTCCCTTGGAACCTTGGTGCTGGACAGCTTGACTCCAGTTCCTGCCTTGAATAGTTTTCCTTCAGGTTAAAAGGAGCCAATGGTTAGGAAGCATGTCTTCTCAGAGCCATCAGTCTCTTTCTCTCCAAGGCATTCGGCTTTTGACATAGTGGAGAGAGGTTTCTCTGCTCCATGAGAAAGGACATATCCACCTTCCTTGGCTCCTACTTCCCAGACCCAGTTGTCTTTGTGTCTTGAGCATCAACTTCCTGCACCACAGGGACAGCCAGCCCAAAGTCACCAGGATACTCAGCAAAGTATATTGATATCTTCCGATACTTCTCTGGAACATCCCACAGAAGAAGTTCTTAAGGAGACAAAGTGCAAAGGGAGGCACGTAGACTCTCCTCAAGAGCCTGTCATGGAGGATACTGATTTTGATGAGGGGGAAAGGTCCCCAAGATCACCAGTTGATGATGTCTCCTGTGGAGATATCCTAGAGAGTAGTCGGTCTACCAACAACCCTTCTGTCGCTCGTCTAGTCAGGATAAAATAGATGAGTCTTTGTGGGTTCTGTTCAAGCAGCTTTATTATGTGCAAACACAATAGGATTGAGGCTGAATAACTTTAACTTAGATAAACTTATAAACAGACTAGCTATTGCACCCATACATGCTCACTCTCTGGCTGCACTCACAAAATGGCACTGAAGCTAGCATGTGCTAGTTATTTATACACACATACTGATCTTGAAATGCTTCTTAAAGGTACAACATACACACACTATTCTACATCCTACCTCTTTGAGAAATAAGTCATGCAATGTTGACAACATTAATTGAGATGGAATCATTACAAATAATTCTTTGTCATGCAATTATACAGAACAAAATACATATAAACAATTATGTCTATGTTGCTGTGTATTTCACACTAGGTCAGGAAATATGACCAAATTGTGTGGCATAGAAATTAGAATCAGGTCTCGCATCTGGGACTGTCTCCGCTGAATGTTCAACTTTAGGGACATCAGGAACATCATTTGGAATGGAAGTAGAAGTTAAGACATGTTCTGCAACAGGAACATTGTCTGAACTGCTCTGAGATCTAGAGTCTGTATCACAGGAACAATATTGCGATATCAGTTCTAGTACAGGAAGAAGATATTTTCGATTTCTCCTGTACTGCACACCCTCAGATTCTATGAAGTAGGATCTTCGCTTGGTACCTATACCTGTTACTTGACCAATCTAGTCGAAACCTTTCACTGTTTGTATCCTTACTGCCTCTCCTTCTTTCAATGGACAAAGAAACCTGCTGGATTTATCATAACTGGACTTCTGGAATGCTCTAATTGTCCTGTTTTTCCTGGAGCTAATAGGCAGTGTTGTTCTGGTTCAGGACTGCTAGTAACATGTACAAAGTCCCATTCTCTTGCAAATTTCTGAAACAACTGGCTAGTAAATTCAGTACCATTGTCAGAAATAACATTGTGTGGACTACCATGGACTGAGAAATGACATTTCAACTTGGTGATAACAGCAGTGGATGTTAGGTTAGGTAGTAAATCAATCTCAAACTAGTTAGAATAAGAGTCTACCAACAGTAAGTAATGCTGATTGTTCCACTCAAATATATCACTGGCTACTGTTGACCAGGGTAGTTCAGGAACATGACTTGAAGTGGTTGTTTTTGCAAATGCAGTTTAGTACTATTGCATACTGAACAAGAAGAAAGTACTTTCTCAATGTCTTTTACTAGAGAAGGCCAAAATACTAGTTTTCTTGCCCTTCTTTTGGTAGATTCGGAACCTGGGTGACCATGATACAAAATCTGGATATATTCATGCTGTAAGGAAGCAGGAACAACAATTTTAGGACCTTTGAAAATAATGCCATCTTACATCAACAATTTCAGCTCTCTAAGGAAAATAAGTTTGAACTTCAGGTGGTACTCTAGATTGCTTTGATAGCCGTCCATCATTAATGTAGTGATTGAGCTTTTGCAAAATTGGAACAGTCTTTGTATGATCTCTCAGCTCATCAAGTCTCATGGTAGAAAAAATACGCTCGTCTATGACGTCAGAGTCAAAATTCTCTGCAGGAAGCTGTTCTGTTGTATTTCTGGGCGACCTGGTACTGTATCAGCCAGATAAAGAAGTTTGACTAATGTATAGACCATTTTGAATTTGTATTTTTGTAAATTGAGCATCATTCATTGTAATCTCGCAGGAGCTGAATGCATAGCCTTCTTTAAAACAGTAACTAGAGGTTGGTGATCAGTGTCAGTCTGAATAGCTCGACAATAGATATAATCATGAAACTTTGAACATGCAAATACTATTGCCAAAGGTTCTTTCTCAATTTGAGCATATTGCATTTCATTTTGGGTAAGAATTCTAGGTGCATAGGCTACTGGTCTGCCTTCTTGAAGATTAACTACACCAAGACCAAATTTTGAAGCATCACAGTAAAGAGGTTTATTGACATCATAGTATCTTAATGTCGGTGGGGTGGCAGTTTTCTTTTTAAGGTCTACAAATGCTTTCTGGTACTGTTCCAACCAAGACCATGTAACATTTTTGCAGGTCAGCTCTCTCAAAGTTGCTGTCAACTCACTGAAGTCTGGTATAAACTTGCCTAAATAATTGGTGCTGGCATCTCAAGAATGGCTGCTTGCTTGAATGGATCTGGTCTCAAGCCAATGCTATTAAAGAAATGACCTACATATGTAACTTCTCGTAGTCTTAAGTTGCACTTCAAAGGATTGAGCTTTAAGATCATTTCATATGCTCTGTCTAGAACTTTATTAACGTTTCTGTCATGCTCTGCTTCACCATTGCCTCCAATCAATAAATCATCTACAGTTACGGCACAAGAATAACCTGAAAAAAATTGCTTATTGCACGCTGGAAGACTTCTCTTGCAGAATTTATTCTAAATGGCAACCTGAGGAATCTATATCTGTCAAATGGGGTACTAAAAGTAGTCATTAATAGAAGATTTACGATCAAGCATCACTTGCCAAAATGAACTCTTTCCATCTAAGACTGAAAAAACAGTGGCATTTGGTATTAGGGCTGTGACTTCCTTGACTGTATGCATTGGATGATGTGATCCCTTTAATGCTTTGTTCAAATCTCTTGGATCAATACATATTCTGATTTCATCTGTGCATTTTTTGTGGGCTGCTACCATGGATGACACCCATTCAGTTGGTTCTGTAACTGGACAAATTACATCTTGCTGCACCATTTTATCCAATTGAGCTTTAACTTTGTCCTGCATAGTTATGGGAACTTTTCCTGCTGGTCTGACTACCGGACTAACCTCTGGGTCTAACTTCATGGAATGCACAACTGGAAGTTTGCGCAACTTGTCATCGAAAACATCAGCATACACTGAGAAAATAGCTTCAGTAAAATTGTAACAAGGATATGTACTTATATGATTAACTTCTTTGGTAAAAGAAAGCAAATTAATTCTCAAACTGACTCTGAGACCCACTAATGGCTGCACATGTCTTTGGACTACATAAAATAACAAGCTGTAACAGTTCCTAGCCAAATAACATGAAAGCACTGCTGAGCCTTCGGTTTGAATTTCTTCACCTCCATAAGCAACGAGCTTCATGCAATTAGCCACATTGAGTTGTTCACCAGTTCTCACTTTAGCAAATGTGTCTGCTGAAATAACATTGCACTTTGAGCCAGTGTCCTCTTTAAGCTCGATGGATTTACCATTGATCTGGACAGTACAAAACACTTCATTCATTGCCAGCAAATTTACTGCATCAACCTTTTCACCAATTACTGATATGCCATGTACGCAGAAAGTAGAATTGCAGCTCTCAATGTGATCAACTTGCTTTTTCAAATGACCTTTCTTTATAACTGTCTCAGGTTTGTTTGATGCGCAAAATTTTTTAAAATTGTTCCATTTTTTTCACTTGTGGCATTGCTGACCAAATGCTAAGAATTTTTCTCTTTTACATTCATGATTGACAACACAATTGCGACAGCTAACAATAAAGCTAGATTTGAGTTTTGCTGACTCATCCTTTTACTGCACTGAGCATGTCCTTTTCTTGGAACTTGCTGGAAAACTACAGAGACTCCCAGGAAAACCCACAGGGGTTGCAGGTGCCATGTGCTTAGGCCTGCTTCTACTAGCCATATGTTGCATTCTGTCTATATTTGCTCTGGAGCCTGCTAAAACCATCCTCTTATCACTTGCAAACATACTTGTGTGCCTTTCTGCAACTTTCTGGATTTGACAAATCTCAATAGCTTTGCTCAGCATTAAATCACTGTCTGAAGCAAAATCTTTCTCACTGCAGCACTACTAATACCACAATCAAGCCTGTCCTTTATCAGCTCATCTTTTAAGTCACCAAACCGGCACATTTTAGCTGTGTTTCTCAAGTCACTTATATAAGTGGCAAAGGTTTCCCCTGGATTTTGATCTCTTGTGTAAACAGATACCTCTCTAATGTAATATTTGTCTGGGGGCTACACATTTCCCTGAACTTGCACTTCGAACACTCAGGGTCTTCCCTTGATTCAGCCTGTACAACAATATGATGGTTTTCATCTTCTCCCTCATATACCACTGGTGCATATAAAAATGAACATTCTCTTTCAATGGCCTCTGACCCAGCTAGGTTTAGCAAAATCAATGCCCTGGTGCATGCATCTTTGTCAGAATAAGCTGCTTGTATAAAAATATCATACTTTTGATCAAATATTCTCCAATTCTCTGCAATATTCTGATTCTGCAATATTCTGATCAAACACCAAAGGTGAGGGTTTTCAAAATCCGTCTGCTATATTAACACATACCAGCGAGAGCGTTTGCAAGTATGCCCGCACATACACACATATACATATGCCAGAAATTTATGCCAGTATTTATAACTATGTCCAATAGCACAACAAGCCTCTGAATAACTGAACTTTGCAAACTAAGTCTCTTGAGCACTGTAATACTCTTGAAATCACTGTATTGTAAGAAATCACCTCTTAGTGTAAGAATCATTGCAAAATAAGACTTTCGGGCACTGCAGGACTCTTGAAATTACTGTACTGTAAAAGTAATAAAACAAATTCCAGTATAGCACCTGAGAAGAAATAGCCACAGTCCACGGTCAGCTGTTGTGCAGAACACTCTTTTTGATCCAGATTTCTTCTAAGTGAGCTGTTGGTGTTTGAATGTTTCAAACCTGCAGAAAGGCAAGAACTCAAACCAAGAACAGCTGCAGCAGAGTGTCAGTTGATCGACACAATCCACAAAAGATAGTCAGATAACACTTCCCAGAACGGGAACAATGAGTGGTGCTGCAATCTCAATATGGAACTTAAAACCATAGACAAGGTTTACTTCAAATATTATCCTCCTAGTGGACTGGATTGGGGAAATTCAGTACATATACCAGGCTGCAAGTCTCCAGGTAGTTAGCACACCATTACAGAACCTTAAATGTTTCTTACAACCTTTACTTCCAACAAAGAAGCACACGGTCCTCACAGCCCTTCACATCACATACAGCAGCAATACTACCAACTTCCTTACACTGTAAAAGTCACTTATCATTGTAAGAAACATTTCAAATAACTACACTGTGTGAATAAATTGGGCAGAAGAAGCTTAGAGTAAGAAACATTTCAAAGTAACTGCGCTTTGCGAATAAACAGTACACAGCACACTGAAACTTCCTCAAAATGGCTGTACTTTGCTAAATAACTCTTTACAGTGCAAGAAAAACTCTGTAATGGTGGCACTGTGAATAGACACACCCAGCACAAGAAACTTTTCAAAATGGCTGTATTTTGACTGTACTTCATGAAATAGTTGCACTTTGCACCCAAATAAACTCTCCAGAACAAATCCACAGTAATAAGCACACACTGTAAGCACTTCTACATACCCCAAGACAATTTGAATAACTCTAGTTATGCCCTGAATACAATGCAAAGTAGTAGTTATGCCAAGACACAGTACTTTGCCAAAAAACACGCAGTTGCCTTGCTTTATTTATGCTTAACGTGCCCTTTTTGCCCTTTATTACATTTGTTTTGCTTGTTTAATCATTTTTCATGCCCGTTCTATCTTTCTTGTACTTGTACTCAAAACATGCCCATTTTGCTTTAAACATGCTTGTTTGGCAGTTCTGAAGTAATTCCAAACCCCTTATGTGCTTTTCTGATAATCATTTTATCAAATATCTCAATTTTAAACATTTTGTTGAATTATATATTCATAGGTAGGTACTAGGCTATCGGCCCAAGGGCCTACTTAAGCCTAGCCAGCAAGGTTTCATGGCTTATGCCACCCAATAATGATATTTTCCTGTGCCACTGTTGAGCAGAGACACAGAAGTGATCCCCGGGGTGTATTTCCTATTTCCCTTCCACTCATCAAGATTTTTCTTGAAGAGTGCTAATGAAGAACTTTACTTGACATAGATAGGTAGCTTGTTCCAGAGTATAGGAAGTCTCTGGGACAGGAATCTATCCCTCCAGCGTGTCCTGTTTATTGTGGTGACAAGGTTTAGGTCCCTAGAGCGTGTAGCTCGGAGGGATTGGGATTTCATTAGGTGTAGCATGTCCAACAGCTCTGGGTTTGACATAGCTTTATATGTTAGGCAGAGATCACCTCGGAGAAAGCGATATGCTATGGAGTAAAGCTGGAGTTTTTTGATGAGGTCAGTGTACGGCACTTCTTTGAGGCCAGTAATCCTCTTTGTGAGGTACTTCTGTGGCCTTTCCAGCTGCTGCAGATGTCTTGTGAGGTACATTCCAAAGGGGGCGTTGTACTCTATAATGGGTCTAATGAGTGACGAGTAGAGGGGAACAATGACTTCTTTTTTCCTGGATGAGAACCCTTTTATGATGATGTGTGCCACGTAGAAGGACTTCCTGACTACTGTGGTGATGTGACTATCAAAGGAAAGACTACTGTCCACCTGGGTCCCAAGGTCTCTTATCACGCATTCGGTGTTAAGTAGATTGCTGCCTATGTGATAGTTCGTGGGTACAGAGTTTTTACCAAAGGGGATGACACTGCACTTTTTTTGCATTGAGCTTGAGGCCATGGCTCTGTCACCAGGCATCTGTCTCAGTGAGGCCCTTCTGTAGGATGTCCACATCATTTGGGGACTTGACTATGGCTCCTAGTTTGCAGTCATCTGCGAACTTTGTTAGACAGAGGCCTTCTGTGTTAGCCTGTACTTCAGAGAAGTAGATACCAAACAGGAGAGGTCCCAGGACGGAACCCTGTGGTACTCCTCTTGTCATTGCTTTGAGGTGAGATTTGGAGTCTGCAACTTTTACAGTGTGGGTTCTGTCAGTGAGCCAGTTGGCAACCCATCTTGTGACGTAGGGATTTATACCTAGATTAGTGAGTTTAGCTATAATTCCAGAATGGGGGATGGTGTCGAAAGCCTTGGCAAGGTCAAGATAGGCTGTGTGAACCACCTTACCCTCATCCACGGCTTTGGTGACTGCCTCAAAGAAGTCAATCAGGTTCAGAAGGCATGGTCTGCCTTTCACAAACCCGAACTGGGTGGGATCCAGAGTTTGGAGTTTACCAATGTCTTTGTTTATGAGTTCCATGATGATACGTTCCATGGCCTTGCAAACCAGGCTCTTCAGGCTAATAGGTCGATAGTTCCCAGGATCAGTGGTGGCTCCCCCTTTGTGGAGTGGGATAACTGTTGCTGTGCACCATTCAGTGGGCACAAAGCCTGATGCGAGGCTATTATTGAACATGGTGTTTAAGTGGTGAGCCAGTTTGTTCTGAATTAATAAACCTTTTGTGCCTTTCGCTTGTTTAATAATGCAGTTTGTGCCCTTTTAATGCTCCATTTTATCTTTTTTTATAAAATAAATTGTTTGTGCAGGTTTTCGTTTCTGACCCTTTTTCGTGTGCGTTTTTCTTAGTTTACCTTCACTTTTAACTCTGCACCTCGTAGCTCTGAAAGGCAGTCTCTGGAATCCCAGTTCTGACCCCATGTCACTCGTCTAGTCAGGATAAAATACGGTTTACTATCATAATTCCGAAGTGTATTCGGTCGAATGCCGGTATCTCTGACTCCCAAGTGTGAAAGTGACAGTCGAATTCTGGCATTGCCGAAAGTACATCTCGAATTCAACCTCCAAACGGGCTTTAACATGGGTCGAGATAGGGGCGAGATTTGTACTTCGACAATGTCGGGTTCGACATTGTCACCATTTGAACCCCTGCCGTTCGCTGTAGTGGTGTTGACAAGATGCACGTCAGAATTATGATAGTAAACCATAAAATACATGAGTCTTTGTGGGTTCTGTTTAAGCAGGTTTATTATGTACAAACACATCAGGATTGAGGCTTAATAACTTTAACTTAGATACATTTATATACTATTACACTAATATGCTCACTCTCTGGCTTCACTCACAAAATGGCACTGAAGTTAGCACATGCTGGCTATTTATATGCACATGCTAACCTTTAAACGCTTCTTAAAGTTACAAACATACACACACTATTCTACTCCTTCACAAGAGGGATTAGTATTGCTGGAAGTCTTTGGAGCTGCCCATCTACCTCCTGGGTGACTCCACCTGCCAACGAGCTTGTTGATTTGATCTCTCAACAGGTGAGGAAGGAACCTGATTTCATTGAGCTGATCCCAAAAAGACCAGACAAGATCTTGGCACCACCCAAGGACAGGGAATTTTGGAGCAAGGGAGTACCAGTTGATACCATTGTCATAGCAGTGGCAACAAAACTGGAACTTGCAGAACAAAGTTCCTCTGTTCATCCCACTAAGAGGGAGTCTAGGGCACTGGACAGATTCAGAAAGCGTGTATATGCTTCAGCAACTTTTTCAGTCCAGTCACTAAATTATTTGGCACACTTTAATAGACTCCAGAGGGATTTGATTAAAAAACTTACCAAATCCCTCTCTGGGACCATTACTTCCAAGGCAGAGAGGTCAATTGCCTCACAGTTGGCTATCCTACAATCTATTTCAAACTCTTTCATGAGACTCATCCCCTTTGCAGCTGAAAGTACCTGAAGGGCAGTTGGTTCATGCATTTCCATTAGGAGGCGTGCCTGGATGTGCCTGTTTGATTTTGCGGAGCCCTTCATGTCTTGGTCATACGTTTTTCGACTCCTCAAAGGACCTTTTCTAGGAATCAACAAGGTGGTCAAAAAATGTGGTTCAGAAATTCTCAGGATCCCTTCCAGAATCCACGTTGAGAATAGTTCAATCCAGTGGCGGGGGGCACCCTAAAAGAAGATGCCACCTATGTGGCAGAGGAGGTCTACAAAACCAAGGCTCTAGAGATACATTCTCTGAGAGATCCTACCAGCACTTCTGAATGGAGGTCCAATTGTCCCACTCTGGAGGAAGTTGGGAGTAATTTATTCCTGCACCAGAGAGACTGGCTAGAGATTAAAAAAGATTTATGAGTGCAAGGATTATTTCCAAAAGTTATATAATACCCTTTTTTCCTACCCCCCAACAGTAAACAAAATTTCTGATGTTCTACCCAGTCAAATGAAAGCAGCAGCATGAGAAATAAAAAAGCTGCTAGAAAAGAGTAATCCCAAAGGTCTCCACAGACCAGAAAGAGTCCAGAACTTACTCAAGATTCTTTTTACTGCCAAAGAAAATGAGACTAGAGGCCAGTTTTGGATCTCAGCATTCTGAACAAGTCAGTTTAGAACAAGATGGTCATGGTTCATGGTCCATTCTGCCTTTTCTGCACAAGGACGACTGGATATGCTCATTAAATCTTCAGGATGCATACTATCAACTAAACATTATTTGTGTACCTAAAGAAATTATTTTTACTTAAAGTCAAGTTTTACCACCATTGATGTGCAGTGATCATGGTGTTATAAAGGTTAACTTGTTCCTAGATCACTATGTAAAACTAACTGGAGTGATGTGTTCAGTGGAAAAACTGCATTCGGAATGTGGAAAGTTTTGAAAGGGAAATTATTTGTGCATAAAAAATCAAAAAAATGTTTAACATCAGGATCTAAGCATACAACGTCAGGGTGATATATTTCCATAAGAACAAGATACCTGATTAAGGTGAGAGACAAAAATATAAGAAATGGAAGAGAGGTCAAAGTATTACTTTGAAAACTAAAATAAACAAGCTGGACAAACAAATTAAGCATATTGTGAGACAAAATCAAGAAAAAATTGAAGGAATTTTATATAAACATATTGAGCATAATAGGAAAACTTTTTATAGATGCATAAGATGTGGAAGGAATAAAGATATACAAACTGATAAACTGTGTAGATTCTGAAATTTATTTTCAGACACAACAGGTTATAGATATATTTAGAAAATCTTAGTCAAAACTTTAGCTCCACAAAGGGGGGTGATAAGTCATCCTACTGACATCCAGGTAACCTCAGATACTGGAATCAAATTAGATTATATTGAAAAAAGAACTGCGCAAAATGGATCCAAACAAAGCACAGGAAGGAGACAGAATTAGTAACAGTGACCTGAGAACACTTCGGCAAGAACTCTCTCAGTACCATTATATCTATTATTCACTAGGTCATATAAATATGGGGAGATTCTTCAAGGTTGGAAATGTACATATTTATCAGTCTTTAAGGAAAAGAGGAGTAGGACAAACCCAGAGTCATACAGACCCTTATGTCTACTTTCATGTTGTAGAAAAATAATGAAGAAGGTAATATTGGATACATTATTGTCAGAACTGGAAAGCTTGGGACTTGAAACCATATATCAGCATACATATGCTGAAAATAGATTTATTATGACCTGTAACATGATGTTCTATAACAATGTAATAACAAGTATGAATGAAAATTTGTGCTTTGATGTAATTTATATAGATTTAACTTCAGAATTTGACAGGGCCATACACAAAACACTGATCAATAAATAAGAACAGCTAGGCATTAATGTACTCTTGACAAGATAGATAGTTGCTTGACTTACAAATAGGACATGGCAAGTATCATAAAGCAATTGGGGAGGAGAAATCCTTGGTTTCACTCATGATGTCCCACAGGGCTCTGTCCTAGGCCTTTACTTGTTTAGATTGTATCTTTCAGACCTAACTTTTTCATCTGAGGTGCTCTACAGTCTATATGCAGATGACCTAAAATTGGGTGAACTGATTACATGTTGCAGATAAGACATGTCTGCAAAAGAACTTGGCTAAATTGACCATTTGGGCACAGGAGAATAATATGCTGATAAATACATCAAAAATTAAGCATATAAGATTTAGCAGACATAAACTGAAAGGTGAATATTTAATACAGCACAGTGACTGATACTGTAAATTTATTTAAGGAACTGGGTATATGGGTAGATCCAGCTTTGAGATTTTCTAATCATATCAACCAATTGGTTCATGGTAGTTATAGAACTGTAGGTTGTATAAAAAGATTTATAAAGTCTAGGAAATCAGAAATGATGAAGTCATTGATTGTTAGTTACATTAGACCCAGACTTGAGCATAGAATAGCAATATGGAAACCTTATAAGAAAACGAGCATGAGTAAACTGGAAAGAGTACAGCAGAAATATATCAAGGGCATCCATGGATGTGAAAATTTTAATTATTATGAAAGACTAAAGTATCTGAACTTTTGCACAGTGTCTCTTATAGAGGAGATCTTAGTCAGGTATATAAGGCATTTAGCAACAACTACCTCTGGAAATGTTAGGGTTATCAAAAAGTAGTAGAGAATCATCAGAGCACCTATGTAGAAGATTATATAGGAATGAAAAGTGTACTTATTGGTTCTGTGAGAGAGCAGCTGAAGCATGGAACAGACTACCAAATTACATTAAAGCAAGTACTAGTTCAGATATTTTTAAGAACAGCTTGGACACTTATTATAGGAACAAGTGTTTTGGTATATTGGGAGGCTTGAAGGGCATTAATGCCTGTGCTTGAAATATTTGTATGCACTATCATATAAAAATGAGCAGAAGATCCAGACGTTACCTACACTTCTGGCTGGGAGACAGTGTTTACCAATTCAAAGCTCTGCCTTATGGTCTCAATACAGCCACCAGGGTGTTCACCACATGCATGACAATAGTGACAGCTCACTTGAGATTGCAGGGATTCTGATTGTTTCTTTACTTGGACGCCTGGCTCATAACCGCTCTGACCAGGCATCATCTGGTCAAAGCATGAGATTATCTACTCTAGCTATGCTGTCACCTGGGGATTACTGTTAGTCACAACAAATCTCAGCTAGAACCAACTCAAATATTGGAGTGTATCGGAGCTTTCTTTAACACAGTATCATTGACAGCCTCCCTTCTTGTTCCAAGGGTACAAACCATACAATTCCAGTTCAAAAAATCATTCAAAATACTTCTCTCTCAACTCAACTGAGCCTTCAAGCATTGGGATCAATGTCTGCTGTGATAGTTTTGGTTTTGTTAGCAAGATATCACATGAGAATTCTTTAGTGGACCCTAGTGACTCAGTGGTCTATTCTTCACCAACCTTTATCCACCCAAATCAAGATAACTTAGGCATGCAGAAATTACCTCCTTTGGTGGATTTACTCTGATATTTGCAAGGTTGCCCGTTCATTCTTCCTCAGCCGAAGGCCATAGTTACCACTGACACTTCCCAAATTGGGTGGGTGGGGGGACATTTCTTGAGAAATATAGTCCAAGGCATATGGTTCCCCGAAGAGGCCAATATGCATATCAATGTCCTAGAAATGAGAGCTGGCCTCCTAGAGTTGCAGGTCTTCTAAGACACTGTCCCACCCGGGACCATTGTGATTCAGATGGACAAATATGTCAGTGGGCTGATATATCAACAAACAAGGTGGAACCAAATTTTATCCCCTGTGTTGAGAGTGTGGCAATGGGTAATTTCATCCAATCAATTTTTGATAGCAATGCACACTCTGGGGAAATCCAACATGATAGCCGACAAGTTAAGCAGGTCCATTCTAATCCCTCATGAGTGGTCACTCAACATGAAAGTGGCAGAAGAGATATTCTCTTGATGGGGACAACCTTGCTGTGATCTCTTTCCATCTCTCCTCAACAAGTGCAGCAGGTTGTTTGCCCTGATCCCCCTACCAGAGAAGCGTTGAGAGACACTCTTCTTCACAAGTGGCCTCCCGTTCTCCTCTACGCTTTCCCCCAATACCCCTAATTCCCAAATTCCTTCAGAAAGCATCTCATTTGAAGAGCGCAGTCCTTCTCATTGCTCCTTATTGGCCTAATCAGATTAGGTTCCCCTTTCTATGGCCTCATCTGCTTTGCCCGCAATGGATTCTGGATCCAGTTCCAGACCTCCTGTCTCACCAGACAGATATGATACACCCAGGAATTTTAGGCCTAAAGTTGACCACATGGTTTCTCCACTTCCACTGATTGCTAGACAGCCCAGAATCTCTTCCCCTGTCCGTCACTTTCTTTTATCCTCCCACAAAGCTACCACTAGAAAATTTTACAGAAGTGAGTAGAAAGTATTTGTTTTTGGGCACAGCAAAATGACATGGATCCCTTTTCAGCACCAATACCTAAAGTTCTTGAGTTTTTAGTTGCAATTTTAATGAAGGTGCTAGTTCTTCAGCTATTAAAGTACAACTATCTGCCATTTCTAATTTTCACATTGGAGTAAATAATTCATAGTTAGCATCTTTGAAACTTTGTAAGACCTTTATAAGGGGAACCTTTCTTCTTAGACCCCCTTTTAAAGACACCACTCCCCTGTGGGATTTGAATGTAGTTTTACAATCTTTGACCCACTCCCATTTTGACCAGTCAGCCAAGTGTGAACTAATATTTTTTAACCTGGAAGACCGTCTTTAGTGTCCACTACCTCTGCTAGAAGATTCTCAGAACTTCAAGCTTATCCTCTAATCTCCTTATTTGATTTTTCATAACGATGGGGTATCCTTACGAACCAATCCAGCCTTCCTTCCAAAGATGGTGTCAGAATCCAATATCAGTCAAACTATCAACCTTCCAGTTTTCTTTCCAAATTTCTCTGACAAAGGAGGGTATATGTTGCACTTGTTGGATGTTCACAGACAATTGTATTGTTATCTACATAGGACAAAAAATTTCAGGAAATCAATTATTTGTCTCCTATTCGGATTCGGGGAAATCATTTACTAAAGTGACCTTAGCTAAATGGTTAACTGATTGCATTTTCTTTGTTTACAAAAAATTGGGTTTGTCTTTGCCAAAACCTCTAAAAGCTCATTCCACCAGCTCTGTGGTAACAACTTCAGTATTTTTATCCAGATCTTCCTTGAATGATATTTGTGCAGCTGCAACTTAGGCTAACCCTCATACCTTTATTGCTCATTACAAATTGTATCTAGTAGAAGAGCAGCCTTCAGCTCAGTGGTGTTCAGGAATACCCTTCCTTAGAGTCCTCCTGGGATTTAGGTAGTTAGGGACTCTGTCCCATTTGTTGAAGAATAAATGAAAATGACAACATCAGATAAAGTTATGTGCTCACATAACGTTCCATCTGTGTTGTCCACTTTCATTCTCCATCAACTGCCCTCCTTCCAGCCCGCTACCAATTTGACTTCTGGAAGGATTAGAAGATGCTAAATGAACCAATATTCCTTTGTTTGAGCTCCGGATACTGTTATCTCATCTCTTTTTATTTGTTAAATATTATGTAGGCTTTAATGTCAGCAAACAAGATTTTAGGGTATGGTAGGGGATTACTGCATTATGGGTAAGGAAGGAGCTCGAGAGTTTCACTGTTCCACGAGCTGGAAAATGTTGCCGAATCAGATCCGAGGATAGGATCCAAACCTGTTTGTTCAATTTGTTGAGGAAGAAGGAAAATGGACAACACAGATGGAACGTTATGGTAAGTACACAACTTTTTTTTTCTGTGTATATTTGCATATTTAATGGACAAATAATGACTTGCCACATGACCTTCCCAACCATAATGTAATCATGTATGCTGATGATTTGCTCTTCTTCGACTCCAGTAATACTTCTAACAATCTCCAGACTAAACTGTAGACCTCATTCTATAATCTTTGTAGCTGGACACACAATAGGTAACCTGCTTATAAATCCTTAAACATGTAATGCCATGGTGTTTGCCAACGCTGAAAAGCTTCAACACCTCTCCCATGTAGTATTAAAGGGCAATGCAGGAAACATAATTCCATGTGTCATAAGCAAATGTACATGTGTGTGACTTTAGACCTATATCCTTTCTTTCCACCAACACACAAAGTAGTTACTAGAACCATAACCCAATTAAAACTATGCTATAAGATCTCCCAATTCCTTTCACCTTTAGCACATCATGCCATAGCTAGAAATGTTCTCATGCTCAAATGTAAATAAGACATTCTAACACTTCATTTAAGCTACAACACCCACAAAATACAAATGACCAAAAGCAAGATATGCAGAATCATCCAACTAGCAAATGCCCAAAGTCAAAATTGTGACTTTTGGCTGCCAGTAAATAATCAAACAAGGCTACTGTCCACCACGCAAAACAAAACTACTCATTAAGAGATAAAAAAAATATTCCCTTAGAGAAAATCAAGAAGACATAATTAATCAGATCAGACACCATTTTAAAACATCTATTCCTGAAAGAGAACTCACAGAATTAGGACCTGCAACTTGGAACAATCTTCTTTCATATGTCAAAAAACAACAAACACTACCATCTTTCAAAAACAAATTACGGGAGCATCTATTAAAAGACTCCTCCTGCACATGCTTTCTGGGCAGTGATTGACCTAGCATAATATAACCTTTCTTTTCCATACTTCCCATAGGGAATTTACACTGTTTGCTACATTTGTATTTACTGTGGATTCTGTTCTTTTATATTGTATTAACATATACATCTTACTGCTTTCTATTGTAACTCAGCCTTTATAGGCCTGGGTGAAAAGTGTCTGCTGACTTGCCCACTCAGCTAGTTATTACATTTAATTCAGAATACAAATGCAAAAGAGAAAGGTAATATTGAATAACATCCAACTATATGCTATATCTATACATCTTCTATGCATACAATCCCAAAAAACACTAATGTAAAATAAAGAATTAATGGATGAAACTCTATCATAGAGATGTATGAGGTTTATATATGAAGGAAAAAAGGTTGTAAAAGATATGCATAAGTGTTGATAGCCAGGAAGGCAAAGTAACAAAAAAAAAAAAAAAATGAAATAAATAAATGTAAATATCTACAAAGAAGCACTTGTAAGAAAAATAATTCCAACATTGTGCCAATTTTCGTTTGATACCATGGAGTGCCATGTAAACAACTTCTGAGTCAAGTTATTTGTATATTTACTAATATATGGCTTATCTTATTTCCAGGAAATACAAGTGTAATTATTAACATATAACATGTATTCATAATAACTTCTCTGGTACCGCACAATCCATTAGACTGACGAGCAATTCCTGGCGTCTCTGCTGCCTGGGGATGTAAAATGCTATTCTACAGTGTGTCCAGGTAGATAATGTCTGAGATATATAGAAATATAATATTTATCTATATATGCATACTTTACTACTAAACAACTATAAATTTCTGTGTATTGGTAGCAGGCAGACAGTATGTATCAGTGACAATTTTTCAACATAATGTATGTTTTCATATGATACCATGAAGGACTATAAATTTCTCTCTCTCTCTGTGTGTGTGTGTATATATATATATATATATATATATATATATATATATATATATATATATATAATTTTATATATTCACTGTTATAAGAAGGTATATCCATTAGAAATGCATTGATATATATATATATATATATATATTTAGTAAAAACTATTAGCATGCACCCCCCCCTTTATTTAATATTCTCACTCCAGGGTTGCACTGCAGTGGGGCAGGGGCTATATTCCATTTTCGACCAAATGAACTCCGACCAAGTGAGCTTTCAGTGAAGTGAACTGCCTGGAATCATTTTCAACCAAGTGTAATTCAACCAAGTGAATGGAATCCATATATATATATATATACATATATATATACATATATATATATATATATATATATATATATATATATATATATACACACACATATATATATACATATATATATAAATACACACACACTCTGTGTGAAGTTATAACATAATTATTAATATTGCATAGATTAATAATTTGTCATAAAATGATTATCACCTAATGACCAGTGTATTTGGGTCAGTAGACATTATTGACAAATGCTCTTCCACTATACTATGTGGACACTGCCTGAGATATTTATAGCAAATATGATTAGGCATCACATTTACTGCTAAACAATTATAACTACCTTAAATGTGGTATTAATAGACACAAGATAGCATTGATAAGTTTCCCAGCATTATGTAACCTTTCATTTCATACCATGAAACTCCACATAAACATCTTGTAGGGCAGAGTAGCGATATAAGTATTAATATCACACATATTCACAATTTTAAATGAAAATAAATCAAATTACCTCACTTACTGACCATCTAGTGTATGTCTCTATACATTCCTAAATATTTGTGCCGACTGGGTCTATCACAAAGCTTTCAAGTGAACACTGCCTATGATATTAACACAAATATGATATGTATACATATTTGTATTGACAAGCAAAGAACAAGCATTTACAAAGTGGTGGTGCCCATGAAAAGCAGAAACTGATTTACCACTGCATATTGTATGTCACATTGTTATAGTCAGATGCATACTCTGCAACCAGTTACATTCCCTTTTGCTGTAAGAAGCATAAACTGCAACCCATTGCAATCCCCTAAACACACAGATTTGCTCACCAATTATAACCACTTTATTGCATAAACCTCAGATGTCATATAATGACCAGCTAAATTAATTAATGCATCATTAGCAGGTACAGTGGATTCCACTGTATGAATCTTACAACAACAAAGTAAATTATACCACTGTAGCTTTGTTTACCTTGTTGTCAAGTCCACACAAAGAAGTGTCACCAGTTACAGCCAGTGTATTGACCATGTACATATCAAATTTCTGATTATGATCAAATGGGTGAATAAACATGTAAATAAAACTCATAGTCATATATTTCAGTTTGTTACTGACAGAAACATATCATGTGTGAGTATATCTGTATACAGTATATAGACATATAACACATACATGCACATGAACATATACTATATACATATTGTCTAAGCATGTGCTTGTCTCTGTTTACATATATATATATATATATATATATATATATATATATATATATATATACATACATACATACATATATAGAAAGAGCATGCTAGATAGAAGGGTCTACTTCAGAAGACTGAAAAAACAAAAGACTGAATTTCAAAAGACTGAAAATTCAAAATAATGAATGATGGAATTTGTCCCTTCTCCACTGTTGGGCGATCTTGCATTTGGTGTATATAGTTAGCAAGGGGTGTGGGGAAAGCAGTGCCCCACATGAGGGGTGCAGGGGAGCTTTCCCCCTGTATTAAAATATGTTCAGTATTTTTAATTTTCAGTCTTTTGTTTTTTCAGTCTTCTGAAGTAGACTCAGCTATAGATGTCTATCGATATAGATATAGATAGATATAGAGAGAGAGAGAGAGATACAGATACACACAGATACCCAGCAATTAGAGTAGCTTGCCACAAAACCACAAATTTTTTCAGGAACAGACCAAAAATAAGAGGCAGAATCAGGAACATTATGCAAACTTAGGCACAGTATGAACAACCCACTGTAACCCCAAATACGCGCGCACACACACACACACACACACACACACACACACACAAACACAAACACCTCGTAATAAGAGCAACTCCACTGACACTGTACACCTCACTGTTGTGAGACACTTTCAATACAACCCATTGTAACCCACCCCTCACAGATATATATGAAATATGAAAATTATATGTCTGCCTTTATTTTCTGACGACCACAAGTTTTCTGAGGAACAGACCAAACTAAGAGGCAAAATTAAGGGCATTCTATGAAAAAAGAGACAGTTGAGAGACATGCCATCATCACCCCAATTACACACATGCACACAGACATACACACGTGAGCATGCACACACACACACATACACACACACACAATAATTAAAGCAACTTTGTTGACTGCGTACTACTCAGATGTGTCATTGTGAGCAAGTCATTAAAAAACACAAATAATGGATTCAGCATTTTATTTCTGCTTATGTTCATAGGTAAGTACTAGACTATCTGCCCAAGGGCATTTATAAGCCTAGCCAGAATGTGTTGGCTTTCGCCACCCCCTTAGATTAGTTCCCTGTGCCTCTGTCCAGCAGAGCCATTAGTTCCCTGCGCCACTGTGCAGCAGAGCCACTGCAGTGATCCCTGGGGTAAATTTTCTGTTTCCCATCCACCCATCAAGGTTTCAATTGAAGAGTGTTAGTTCTAGTTCTGCCTGATGTATATTGGAATCCTGTTCCAAAGCATGGGGGAGTCTCTGGGACAGGAATCTATCCCTCCAGCATGTCCTATTTATCATTGTGGTGAGGTTTATATCTCTAGAACATGTGGCTCTCCGGGATTTGTTTTTTTTTTTTTTAGCTGGAGTATGTCCATCAATTCTGGGTTGGACATGGCCTTGTATGTCAGGCAAAGATCACCTCTGAGTAAGCAGTATGCAACCGAGTACTGCTGGAGTTTCTTGAGTTGGGCTGCATAGGGCATCTGTTTGAGGCCAGTAATCCTCTTGGTGAGGTACTGTTGTGGTCTTTCCAGCTGTTGCAGGTGTCTTGTAAGGTACATCCCAAATGGGGTGTTGTATTCTATGATGGGTCTAATGAGTGATGAGTAGAGGGGCACAATAACCTATTTTGTTCTAGATGCGAACCCTTTTGTGATTAGGTGGGCCACATAGAAGGATTTTCTAACCACCTTGGCAATATGATTATCAAAGGAGAGATTACTCTCTACTTTTGTCCCCAGATCCCTTATTACATTTTCTGTATTTAGGGGACTACCACCTATGTGGTAGTTTGTGGGTACTTTATTTTTTCCAAAGGGGATGACTATGCACTTTTTGGCATTTAGCATGAGGCCATGATTTTGACACCAGGTATCCATCTCAGTGAGACCCTTCTGGAGGGTGTCTGTATCAGCCGGAGAATCAATTATGGTCCCTAGTTTACAGTCGTCTGCAGACTTGGTCAGCCATAGTCCTTCTATGCTTGCCTGTACCTCTGAGAAGTATATTCCGAACAGGAGGGGTCCTAGGACTGAGCCCTGGGGGACGCCACTTGTAAACGGTTTAGAGTCGGATGTAGAGCCTGCAACTCTCACCATGTGGGTTCTATCCATGAGTCAGTTGGGAACCCATCTCGTGACGTAAGGATTTATGTTCAAGCTGGTGAGCTTGTCTATAATACTAGAATGGGGAATGGTGTCAAAAGCCATTGCAAGGTCTAGGTGGGCTGTGTGGACCTCCTTTCCCTCGTCTAATGCCTTGGTAACTGTCTGAAAGAAGTCCACCAGGTTTAGGAGGCATGATCTGCCCTTAACAAAGCCAAACTGGGTAGGGTCCAAGGTTTGGAGGTTCCCAATGTCTCTGTTAATGAGTTCCATGATGATGCGCTCCATAGCCTTGCAGACCAGGCTAGTCAGGCTTATAGGGCAATAGTTCCCGGGGTCTGTTGTGGCTCCACCTTTGTGGAGTGGGATAACTGTTGCTGTGCACCACTCTGTCAGTACGTAGCCTGTAGAGAGGCTGAGTTGGAACAGTGTGTTTAGGTGAGGAGTTAGTTCATTTTGGAGCTCTTGTAAGACACAGCCTGGGACACCGTCTGGTCCCATTGAAGCTGTGTTTTTGGCTTTGGATAGGGCTGTTTTTACCTGTGTGTCGGTGACTGACAGGGCCCTACATTCTTCTGGTATGATTATGGGCCCTTTAGGGGGTGAGAGGGGGGTGAAATTTGCACTAAACCTGTCTGCCAGAATGTTGGCAATATCAGTCAGTTTAGTGTATATTGTGCCATTCTGCATTAACTCAGAGCAGATCTGAGAGTTTCCACTTAGGTTCTTGACATAGCTAAAGAACGCTTTGTGGTTATCTTTAGAGTCATTGGCAATTTTTTCTTTCGAAACTAGCTTTGGATGATTTAATGAGGGATTGTAGTTTCTTGCTGATACTGGTCAGTGATGTCTTTCCTTCTTGGGATTTTACTCTTTTCTGTGCAAGTTTCCTCTTTCTGTTGTATAGCTTGTTTATGGCAGGGGTCCACCAGATTGGTTTCCTTTTCTTGGAGGAGTTAGTCTTGGTTTTACTTGGGATAGCACGATCCATTCATTCCTGCAGATGCTCATAGAGTAAAGGTTTCAGCAGCTTGGACAGCATTGTCCTTTAGCATGGGGGCTGTGAACCTTTCCACCTCGGTCTTAAGTAATGTGAAGTTTGCTTTTGAAATGTTTTTCACTGTGGTTTCCTTGATTGGGGGCAGGGGCGGAATGTGGATATCCAGAGTGATTAGACTATGGTCTGATCTAACCAGCGAGGGGTTGCCCTCCGGTGTGGAGCACCGGTCGCCCATGTTGGTGATGACCAGGTCCAATATGTTGTTCCCTCTGGTGGGGGTGTTGACCAGTTGATCCAGGGCATTCGAGTTTATAAATTCTAGGAAATGTTTGGCAAGGGAGTTGGTACTTGAGTAGTTCTCCCAGTTTATGTTTGGGTAATTGAAATTACCCAGTATTAGGGTGTTTGGTAGGACCTTCATATTTCCCAGTGTCTCCAGAAATGCAGAATGGGGGTCCTGGGTCATGGTGGGTGATCTGTAGCAAGCTACAGTTTGGATTGCAGTTTTGCCCGTTGTTAGTTGCACATGGATGATCTCTGATGCATTGTGCTGCGCCACTAACCTGGAGGTGTGGGTATCCTTGATGAATATGGATACACCCCTGCCTTTTTTGTTTCGGTCCTGGTTCTGTGGCCGAAAGGTATGGTATGAGTTATAGCCTAGTAGTGCTGGGGTGCTCTCAGGAGCCTTAAACCAGGTTTCTGTTACTGCACAGATGTCGATGTTCTCCATACTGAGGAGTGCCTCGAGTGCATACATTTTGAGGTTTAGACTTCTGGCGCTGAGTAACATTACCCTCAGTTTTTGGTTACTTGTGCTATTTATGGTGGTGGGTTTGTCTTTTGAGCCTTGCCTAAAAAAGGCACTATGGGGGTGGCAAGAGCCTTGGCCAGTATTCAAAAGCCTAAGGGTGACAGGTGCACGCCATCTCTTGCGAAGCAACGTGGCTTGTCGAGCATGTCATCTCAGGCAGGCAGATACTGGATCCCCTTTGAATGACACCAGAAACTTAGCCAGTTCTTGAAATTGATAATTTTGTTCTTTATACTGTGGCATCATTCTTGGTGAGGGCAGGATGCTACTCAGGGTCAGGGTCATACCGGCCTGGGCTACATGATCAGAGAACTCTTCCATGTGTCTCTTCATGTAGTCCAGGGAGGTACATCTGAGGTCATTCACACCAACATGGACAATGACAGAGTCGTATTTGTACTTGTTCTGGAGTGACCTGAGTGCTTGTGTTATGTGGCGGATCCTGGCGCCCGACATGCAGCTAACTGTAACCTTCTCCTTGTCCAGCTTAGTTAGTGGGACAACAGTGTGCCTGACTATAGAGTCACCTATTACTAGTGTGTTGGGTACGTTATTTTGTCTTAAGGGCTGTGATTGCATGGCACATTGATTATATGAAGTATGTGTTTCATGGTTGGTGATGAGGTATGGAGGTTGCTTGGATGTCTGCTTTGGAGGTCTCTGTTGCTTTTGCAAATTTTTATTTAGAGCCTGCAAGTATGTTTTCATATATTCATGTGTGTTATTTGCCGGTGTTGGTTTATTAGGTCTATGTGAGACTGTTGGTGTGTTGCAATTATTACCCTTCTCCTCTTGACTCTCAGTTCCAGTCTTGGGTTGAGAGAGCTTTGCCTCCAGTTTGGCTGTATAATTACATCTCTCACATATATTAGTGTTTGGTGGTAGGAGGAGAGGGTTGTCTGTGTACATGAGGCAGTTGTAACATTGCCTCAAAATGGCCAGATTCACCAGATGGACTGGAGAGTACACTGGAAACTGCTCTTTGGACATGCCTGAACAGGTAGAGTAAGCTGTTTTTCTGATTGGCTGGTGGGGACGAATAGAGAACCTTGTCCTTCTGGACAGTATAGGGGGGGGGTCTAGTGCTAGGGTTAATTAGTGCTTGCTATGAGTTTTAAGCAAATGCTTGACTGTGAAATGAATGGTCTGAGTGCTAAAGTTGAAGGTTTGTCTAGTTCCAAGGGAAAAATTGAAGAGTAGACTTCGTGGAGCCGAGAATAGTTTAAGTCTAGCTAACCAGCGCAAATGTGTTTTTTATAGCAGGGAAGTGAAAGAGAAATTTGCCCAAAATGGCCGATAAACTACTAACTTCTGGGCTGAAACCACTCCTCCAGGGACAGATAGGCTGCTCAAAGCTCCCCTCTCTCACAGGTGAACAGAGAAACTTCCTTCTATCCAAGTAAGGTATGGGCAACACAGAAACTTGTAACAGAGCCCTGGATTCAGCAATAACCTGAAAACTGGACTATACTAGTTCAGAAGGGCGGGAAAAAGTATATATATATTTTTTTTTTTTTCAGAAAATAGAGCAGATACAATAAAAATTAGCCCAAAATGGCCAATAAACTACTAACTTCTTGGCTGAAACCACTCCTCCAGGGACAAGATAGGCTGCTCAAAGCTCCCCTCTCTCCCAAGTGAACAGAGAAACTTCCTTCTATCCAAGTAAGGTATGGACAACACAGAAACTTGTAACACAGCCCTGGATTCAACAATAACCTGAAAACTGGACTATACTAGTTCAGAAAGGTGGGAAACAATTATATATATATATATTTTTTTTTTCAGAAAATAGAGCAGATACAATCAAAACAACACTTTAAATGCACAGAAAAGGCTATTGCACTTTAGTGTGTAGCCTACAATAGTTAAACAGATTATTTAAACACAAAAATGACAATTCAAGTGCAGGCAGCAAATAAGTACAATATGTAGCAATAACAAACTTTAAATCACAGAAACGCTAAACAAAACTGGCGTTTTAGGTGGAATTAGTTAAGACAGCAAGAAAAGCAGAAAAATGGTACTTAATCACTCCAAAGTCTCTCTTTTGTCTCTCTGCTGCTGTAGACTCTGCAGAACACCTGGAAGGCACTTGCTGAGCGGAATACAAGCGCAAAAACTGTGCAAATGCGGTTTTTATAGCAGGGAAGTGAATGAGAGAGAAATTAGCCCAAAATGGTCAATAAACTGTTAACTTCTGGGCTGAAACCACTCTTCCAGGGACAGATAGGCTGCTCAGAGCTCCCCTCTCTCACAGGTGAACAATGAAACTTCCTTCTATCCAAGTAAGATTTGGGCAACACAGAAACTTGTAACACAGCCCTGGATTCAGCAGTGACCTGAAAACTGGACTATACTAGTTCAGAAAGGTGGGAAACAAGTATATATATATATTTTTTTCAGAAAATAGAGCAGATACAATCAAAACAACACTTTACCCAATTAACCAGTTAAAAAGCTCAAAACTGAGCTCTGTTCCAGCAGTCTTCAATCAGACAAGTTCTAACTGCAGACTCCTGCCACTAGGGTACAGAGAAACTTTCTCCAAAAAAGACGGCCTGGGTCTGTGCACAAGTTATGCAAACAAAGTTAGATCCAGCCGGCCTGAATCTAGTCTATGCTACAGCAAACAAGGCGTACCAATTTCATAAAGAAAAAGTTCAAGTAAGCATGCGCAATAAGCCTTTAACCAGAAATTCCCAGCTCAGAAGGGCAGAATCTAGCCTCTCCTCCCACAAGAGTGCAGAACACGAACCTTCTTAATGTAAAATAACTGGTCTGAAGGCCAAGTGCTTAACCCAGAACTAATATACTTTTAGAATAACAGACACTGAGCCTTCAAATCAGCTATTCCCAATTTAGAAGGATGTACGCTACCTCTCCTGCCACAACAGTGCAGACCACAAACCTTCTTAATGTAAAATAACTGTTTGAAGCCCAAGTGCTTAAACCAAAGGCCTTAGAATAACAGTTACAATTTAATCAGGCTACTAACAAGCAGTAATAAAGGCAGCAGAATAAATTCAATTGAGTACTATTAGAGGCAAAAGCAAAATAAGGTAATAAAGTAGGAAGAAACACAAATACAGTAAAGCAGATGAAGTGGATTTTTTTTTTGGTAGCGGGAGGAAACAGAACAGATTAAGATACTATATGGGAATGTCCTTCCCAAGTGCTCTCTCTGTACACAGCAGAGGAGATGGGACTGGTAGGAGTATCTGAAATCAAAATATGATCTCACTGTACTCAGTTGAGTGAGCAAATGAGATGGGTCCAGGAGGAGTGTGCAAAAACTGATTTACAGCAGGGGCGGGCAATTCCAAAGCCACCAAGATTAACATCACAACAGGAAACAGGAAGGGGGGTAGGGAAATAACTGCAGATAGACAGAGACACACAATATGTACTGAATCAAAGACACACAATATTTACTGAATCAAATCTTAAATAAGTACAGAGAAAAGTGTACTTAAATCAGCTTGTGTCCAGTTGATATATGCAGACAAGTCTTAGTAGCCAGCAACTCCGATTAAAATGATTACTAGAAATGTAACCAACACAGATTTTAATGCAAGCAAAAACCCCCAAGCTAACACTAACACAGGAATTTCAAAGCAGTTTAACAACTTTCAATGAGCCAAGATGGCTACACTTTTTCACACTTCAGGCAGCTAACTGCAGATAGACAGAGGCACACAATATTTACTGAATCAAATCCTAAATAAGTGCAGAGAAAGGTATACTTAAATCAGCTGGTGTCCAGTTGATATATGCAGACAAGTCTCAGTAGCCAGCAACTCCTACTGCCATTAATCGTGCATACCATCTCCCATCATCTTATTTCAAGAATCAGGGATAAACCAACAAAATAATAGGTAATAAAGATCCAAAATGTGGTAAATATTTAAAATATTTCTCTCAAATACCTACAAGTGTGCTGCAATAACAGGTTTTGTATTAGCATGCACTATTTTCAAGCATATGAATGAAATTCATACATCTGTCTTTCTTCAGTGACTAAACTTATTAATAATTTGTCAGGCTACCACAATTTTTATGGGAATGAGTCAAAAATATGAAGTGAAATTAGACACAATTGAGAGGTATGAAAGCCCACTATAAACCCCCCCCCCCCAAGTAATTATCAAAATATATACTTACCGTCTTTCATGTTATACTACTGATCAACAAGCTCAGCAAACTAAAACAAATATTAAAATAAATGCCAAGCTCATTAATAATACCACTTTTTAATAATAAAAAACACACAAACCAATTAAATGGTTGGTGTCTCCAAAACAGGAATTATAACTAAACTCATGTTAATGATTCAGTCTGGTTTTATTAGGAGTTGTCAGACATGTCTGTTACTATTTTTTTCTTTATTGTATTATACAATTTTCTTTCCACTAACAAAATAGTTACTAACAATAGAGCTTTTCTCCCCGTGCCTCTGCTGAAAAGGGTTTTATGCCCAGTCGGACTCTCCCGGTAAACAAATGTAAAATAAATAAAATAAAATAAACTTGCCATCCAGTTGGACAGTTGTTCAGTCACATCAGACATCTATGCAGCTCCAGATAGAATAAAAGTAACATACCACACTATTAGGAGTTCATACATTTGGAAGGAGTCCCCTACACATTTTTGGTTAAAAAAAAAAAGAAAGAAAGAAAGTTTAGTTCTACTTATGTTTCATCTGCTGACAGCAACAAACTCAATGGACTTTCATCTGGTGCACTGAGCTGTACATGACATGCATTTACTTGAGCAAATAGGATTGACCTTAAGTTTCTTCATCTTTTTAAATAACAAGTAGTTAAACATGTGCAATCATAAACTTATCAACTGCAGTTGTTTGTGCATATGTAACTAATCAAATGAGGGGGGGGGATTTATGTTTTTGTAGTGAGTGCTCTTAGGTGCTATGGGTGTGATAAGGACTTTTACGTCACAGGACTGAAGCTGTAGGCGTAAGTTTGGGGAATGCAGGAAAAGCACTATAGATACAAAAGAGTTTATCATCTGAAGTAAACTGCCAGGAATGCAGGATAAAGCTCAATAGCAGCTCATAGCCTTAATCCTCTGAGCTAAACTAAGAGACCTACATCAAGAGATACTGGAAGAACTGTAACAAGGACAGCTGGTGGTGCAGTGGATACCCATGTCCCCAAACATCCTCTCAGAGCTGAGGACCAAAAAAATCAGGTCCATTCAGAGTCGAGTATCAAAAGTTATCTGGTTAAGTAAACATCCATTATATACACACATCTCCTTTTCTGAGCTGTACCAGAAAGGTATAGTTCTTTGCTATACTTTAAAACAAAAAATAAAAGTCTCTGGATAGGCAAAGACCAGTTGCATTTCTAAGTAAGTTCTTTGCTAAACTGTGTCAAACACCATTGCTAAATTGCAGCTAAGCTGCCTTAACCACAGTAGTCCCTGCATAAAATGTGTGCATGTCGCAGGGGGTTGATTAGCACTGTTTTTCTGCAGCACCAATGTCACCCCCTGATTGCATGTGCCCATAGCTTTCAACCTCTTAGCATGACAAATCTAGACAAATGCAAAAATAATGGGGCAACAAAGCCCCAAAAATAGGGACAAATTTTAAATATTGATCTTGTGAACTTACAAAAGTTGCCAGAATAAAAGGTCATGTTTTACCATGCATTTTCTGATGTCTGAAACTCAATTGCCTATCATAGTTTAATGAATTCAGTCCTCACTGATTTGCCACAAAAATACAGACATCCACAAATTTTATGAGGAATGGAACAAAAGTATGAGGCAAAGATCTGGACAGTTGAGAAGTATGCATGTGCCAAAGAGAGCCACTTCCTTTACCTGTCTTGCAACAGCTGTGATAGGAACCTTTCATTCAGAGAAAGATATTTGTGTGTGTGTGGATAGCTTTATAGGTTCATTGGTGTGTACTAGGCTAATGGCCCTGCAGCCTTCACAAGCCCAGCCCATAGAAGCGCCCCAGCACCATGCCGCCTGACGTTAGCTCCCAGTGCCTCTATCAAGCACAGCCACCGGAACGATCCCTGGGGCGAGCCCTCTATCTCCCATTCACTCATCAGGACCTCTCCTGAAGAGGGCCAGCGAGATGCTCTGCTTGACATGCACGGGAAGTCCACTCCAGAGCATGAGCAGTCTCCGGGTGAGGAATCCGTCCCTCCAGTATGCTCTGTCGACCGTGATAATGAGGTTGAGATCTCCGTAGCCTCTGGTGTGGAGGGACTGGGATTTCTTTAGATGCAGCACCCCCAACAGAGCCGGGTCAGACATGGCTCTGCAAGTCAAGCAAAGATCGCCTCTAAGTAGGCGACACGAGACAGAGAATAGCCGGAGCCTCCCGAGTCTGTCCGCGTAGGACACGTGCTCAATGCCCAGGATCCTCTTCGTGACGCACTTCTGCGGCCTCTCCAGCCGCTGCAGGTGTCTAGTGAGTTACATGCCAAATGGGGCACTACACTCAATGCTTGGTCCAATGTGGAAAGAGCAGAGAGAGACGATGACCCCTCTCTTTCTGGATGCAAACCCTCAGCAATGAGATGTGCCACACAGAAGGACCTCCCGATCACAGTGGTAGTGTGGTGGCCGAAGGAGAGGCCGCTGCCAACCTGCATCCCCAGATGATCTACAACGCCCTCAGCGTTCAGCAGACTCCCATCAGTGTGGCAATCAGTGGGAACTAAGTCTTTACCAAAGGGGATGACGACACACCCTTTGGCATCAAACCCAAGGCTATGGCTTCAACACCAGTCACTGGTCTCAGTCAGGCCCCTCTGCAGGATGCCTGCATCACCTGGGGAGTTAATAATGGCTCCCAGCTTGCAGTCATCTGCGAACCCAGTCAGCCAGAGACCCCCGTGTTGGTCTGGACCTCCGTGAAGTAGACGCCGAACAGGAGAGGACCCAGGACTGATCCCTGTGAGACTCCACTCATGACTGGTCAGCAGTCTGACTTGGAGTCTACTACTAAAAACAAAAGATAAGCGATGCTCCACACAAGTAAAACTTGACTGAACAATTTATTTAAGACTATGATAGCGACATACACACCATGGGATATTATGGAAGCAAGAAAATTTGCATGTGGACTTATATCTGGTACAAGCAACCCGCTTATACAGTTAGACTTAAAGAAGAATGAGAATCTGAGAATTGAAACAGTAGAAAAGAATTTTGAATTTGAATCTGTTTTTAAGACTGTAGAAAATGCAGCATTAAGCTTAAAAAGACTTCAATGGCAGCGCTTCCACATGGAAGCCTACCTTCATCATCAAGTTATACCCAGAGGGCTTAGAGTCAGGTGTATGCCAACCTATGGAAATATATTTCCCGATCTTCTTACGAAGTGGCAAGCAATTAACATACAAACCAGCTTTAGTTATATGAGGCTGCTGATAGACTTTTTTGAACCCCAGGAACAAGAAATTAGTTCATTAATTGAGAACAAGCAAAATGAATTAGAAAACATGAATCTCTCTGAAGGTGACTTCATGAAATTGGAGAACCTACAAGACAAGCTTTTGGCTTATGATAAGCTGAGAGGTGTTAAGAGCAATAAACTAATAAGAGATTTTAATGATATAAAAAATGGCCAGCTGTTCGAGTGGCCTAGGAATGTCATCCAACGAGGAACAACAGGAGAAAAACAAGGATTGATAAGAGAAAAAGACAAAGAGAAAGAAAAGGAAAAAGAAAAAATAATAGAGAAAATAAATGCTGCCTCTACCACAAACAAGGTAAAATCACCTGGACCTAAAGAACTTTGTGTCAGTGCCCAGGTACATCAAAAAAATGGATCTAATCATTTGAATAAAGTTACCAATGGTAGTGTTTGTCTCTTGGAAGACAATATGATATCCCTTGATTCACCAGGGACTATAGGTGAGGTGGCAATAACACCTAGTCATAAACAAGAAGAAAGACTCTTGGGGGCAATTCCCAAGAAAGGGGCCCCACATGTACCTATTGTTGAACAACTTCCTTTTTTAATCATGAACAAGACTCCTCGAACAGGAAGGTCACTGAGCAGAGAAAGGAAGAAAGGGAAAATTGTGCAGCCCAGTCTCTAGTTGTGAATCTATCTAAAGTTCAACTTACAGATTCTCAAATGAGTTTACTTGAAAAAGGCCTTAGTTTTATATCAGCAACTTTAACATCGTTTGATGAGTTTCTTTTAGACCTTAAGTTATTTGGCAGGAACCTGACTTTGAAATATATCTTTGGGAATGATAATAAAATTAAACAGGATGGCAATAAAACCATCCTAAGGAAACCTAGTACCTTTGTTCCCATTAATCTACCAGTGGTTGAGTCATTTATACAAGTTGTTGAGGAAGAAGTGGCTGAAATAAGGCGGATGCATAAGAACAAACAGTTCTATAACTTAACTAAGGATGAAAGTCAAGCATTGAAAGAATTAAAGGAGAGAAATGATATAGTTATCAAACCTGCAGACAAAGGAGATGCAGTGGTAGTAATGGATACTGAAGCCTATTCTCTCTCAATGAAGGAAATGTTGAATGATGAAAAGACTTATCGTGACATTAGTAAAAATGAACTGAATTTGATGAAGCAAAGAGTAAGGAATGATTTGTATGATCTTCTGATGAACAGAATTATTGATAAAGAACTTTATGAGCTTTTTGAGGTTGAACATCCTACCATACCTTCAATTAACAGCCTACCAAAGATACATAAGACTTTAACATCACATCCGCTACGTCCCGTTGTAGCAGGCAGAGGATGGCTGACTGAGCCTATTTCGATGTTTGTTGAAAAAGAACTCAAGAAGTTGATTCCCAGAGTCCATACAGTTATTAAGGATACAGGAGATTTTTTGCATCGACTGTATGAAACCATGCATAATGTAAATGACTTTGAGTCTATATTATTGGACACTTTGGATGTCAATAGCCTTTTTACATCTGTACCCAATGACTATGGGGTGGAAGCCATCAGGAGTTTTCTTATTGAAGAAAAGATCAACACTAGGCTAATTTGTGTTCTTCTTGATCTAATTCTCAACAATAACATCTTTACATATGAAGGAAGGTACTGGCAAAACTGGGGGGCAGCCATGGGCACCCCCTGTGCCAATAGTTATGCGAATCTGGTCCTAGCACAATGGGAGAGGGAATGGATGAGAGATCCAAAGAATCAATGGAGTCAACATATTATTCTATATAATCGTTTTGTTGACGATATTTTTATTGTTTGGAGAGGTGATGGAAAGCAGTTAGATAGTTTTGTTTATCTGACAGTGACTACTGATTTTCTAAAGTTTGAATGTAGGAGTTCTAAAGTTAAAATGGATTTCTTGGATGTCAGTATACGACTAGATCAGAAGGAAGGTATCTCTACCAGCCTTTTTCGCAAACAAATGTGGCGGAACCACATGTTACATTATACCAGTATGCACCCTTGACATGTTTTTAATAACATTGTGGAAAATCAGACTATTAGGATTTCTAAACTCTGTACTGATGAAAAAGAGTTTATTGATGAAAGAAATAACTTATTAATGAATTTTAAACAGAGAGGATATCCAAGTAAGAGGGTTAATTCAAATGCAGCGGAAGCCATTGGTTTGAGACATAATAAAGGAAGACCTCTGTATTCAACTAGAAAGGCAGGAAAGGAGATCTATCCTGCCAATATAAAAAATATGAATTATATGAGAATTGGCTTGACTTTTGGTTCTGATCATAACACCATATGCCAAGTGATTAAGAAGTACTGGCCGGTTCTGAATGCTGATACCAAGATAAAAGGTATAGTAGGGTCATGTCCAACCTTCCAATTCAAAAATAAGAAAAAATTTGAAAAGACTATTATGCTATAATGAAGGGACAGGTCCTTATCCTGGTAGAAAGATGAAAAAAGAGAGTTCCATAGAAACCAAAAAATGTGGGTTTTGCAAAACTTGCTGTGTAATGAATTGTACTAAATCATTTACACACCCCAATACAGAGAATGTATTTTATTTTTCTGGTAGTGCTAACTGTGATAGTAGAAATGTGATTTATATCGCTACCTGTGCAGTTTGTACTGCTTTTTATGTAGGCAAAACCAACATGAAAATGAAAGAATTTCCAAACATCTATCAGATATAAGGACCAAGAAAGAAACCAATGCACTATTTGCCCATATAAAAAGGAATGAAGGTCATAATTTTCTTTTCATGATTATATCCCAGCTAAAACCTAATGAAAGAGAAGGTGATTTAGTTAATCTGACTGAACGTGAGGAATCCAAGTGGATTATGAGACTGCGGGCCGACCACCCTCCAGGATTGAATGGAAGTGTACTGATCAAGCCATTTTTAAAGAATAGAAAAATTGTTCAGTTTACCTCTTAGCCCAACTAGTATAAATATGGTTTATAGTTTCTTAGTTACATAGTTTATATTCTGCTCATTATATCTTCCATTATATTATTATCATGTTTTAGTGACTATGGATGGAACTATGAAATGGGAACTAAATATAGACTTTGACTCTAGAATGAAGATTAGGACTTACGCTTTTATCAGCTACTGAATTAATTCATAAGAAGCCGCCTTTATGCCTCTATTGGTTTTGTCAGTGTTTTTTATCAAGGAGCTCTTATGTTTTAAGTATTTAGTTTTTAATAATTGCTAAGCCTGATATTGCTCTATTATGTGCTATATTTTTATTAAGTGATCTAAGATTATTCTATATTAGCGCGTTTTCATTTAA
>NC_056728.1:1088429512-1088522012 GCF_019279795.1 Protopterus annectens
TATATCTCCAGTCATCCTCAGCCCCCTTTTCCCATTTTGAACATGGGGTCGGGGTGTCACTTCAACTCTCGAGCCAAGGTTTACACCACCATGGGATAAGCATTGGCTTTAGCTGCTATTTGCAGGTATTCGGCTGGTAGACAGTCAGCTGAAGGGGTGCATGGTTTGGGTTTTTGAAGGAGGGTGTAAATGAGGGATGTAGGTACTGGTTGTATATGAAAAGAAGGAACTGGGCTATATGTGGTGTTTAATAGGCTAGTGCTGACAGGGGGTACTGTATTAGCTAGAGTTTGAATGGCTTCAGTAAAGTAGTTGTTGAAGGCATCAGCAATTTGCTTAGAGTTATTATGGCTGATACCTGATGGGGCAGGAATTTTAGAGTGCCCTGGCTGAAGTAGTTTGTTAACGCTTGACCAGAACTTTTGAGTTTTTTGCTGGTGGGTTTGTTGGAGGTGAAGATAAAAATTTTTTTTGTCGAGCAGAATTGCTTTTTTGGTGGCATTTCTCAACTGTTTAAAGTAAAGGTGGTCTGGTAGGTTTTTAGAGGCTCTCCATTTGGCCCAGATTTTATTACGTAGGAGGATCTTTTGTCTAGTTTCTTTCGTGAGCCACGGGGCAATTTTGGTCATTATATGGGTAGAGCAAGCTGGGGCATGGTATTCTAGAATTTGTAGGAATTTTGTATTAAAGTAGGACACTGCTTCATCAAGTTGGAGATGATGTAGTGGTGACCAGTCACATGCCTTAAGTTCATTTTGGAAGCTCTCTGGATAAAAGTGTTTTTTAGAGCATGAAGTTTTGAAAATATTTGAATTTGGGCTATGGGTTTTTTGTTTAATTATGTAGGTTAGAGTGTGGTCACTGATGTCATCTGGAAGGGTACCTGGTTTATATGTGTCAGGATGGCTGTTTATAAGGATCCAGTCTAGGATGGTTTCCTTACTGCCTAGTTTATGGATTCTAGTAGGGTGGTTATTATTTGGGAAAAAACGTATAGATTTATGTGGGTGATAGGGTTAGGGGAGCTACAGGTAGCCCAGTCTATATTAAAGTCACCTAGCACTATGGTTTCCTGAGGTAGGTGAGTAGAGAGGCAACTGAGGATGTTTTCAAGAGTATTGATGTTATTTCCGGGGGGAATATAGGAGCAAATTATGTAAATAGATTTACAGTTGTTGATTTGAAGTTTAGCAGTAATGGTTTCAGCATTAGTATCTGAGGGTAGATAGGCACTGAAGGATGTAACTTGAAGTTCTGATTTATAGAGAATGGCTACACCCCCACCCTTTTTGTTTTTGTGGTCACATTTCAGGATATTATATCCAGGAGGGGTAATTTCCTGGTCCTGAGTTGTAGGCTTTAGCCATGTTTCTGTAATATAAAGGATATCGAATGATTGCATTTCTAAGAGTGCATGAAGGTGAGTGATTTTATTGTTAATGCTACGGATGTTGAGGTGGGCTATCAGGAGAGAGTTAAAGGGCCTTGGGGTAAAGGTAGTATGAGAAGATTGATTGTGTGGTTTTAGTGCGACCTCAGAGTTAGTAATATAAGTAGCGGGGGTGTGGGGGGAACATGTGTTTTTTTTGTTGTGTTTGTGTGTGTTTTATTGGTTTGTTTTAATGTCGGGAGGAAGGTGTATGTGAGCTTGTTTGTGTGGTGGAGTGTGGATGTGAAAAATAGCGATTCTGAGTTTCTCGCTTTTGTTGTTTCGGGTTTTTAAAGTTTTCGGCTTTATAGTCTTGAGATACTGAAATTTGATATGTCATATGTCAGTATTTTGGGATTATAAAGTGAAACCATATATATATATATATATATATATATATATATATATATATATATATACACACACATATATATGTGTGTGTGTGTGTGTGTGTGTATACATATACATACATATATATAAATACATATATATATATATATATATATATATATATATATATATATATATATATATATAAATAAATAAATCCTGTATCATCTGGGGCCCTTTTATCTAATGATTGCCAGCTGTATTTGTTCCCCTTAGCAACAGTAACATTTAATGAATTGCGATAAAAACTAAAAAACTATCCTAAGATCGGTATTACAGTTACTAAATGCACTTCAAAAGCCTTCTGTAAAAATGGAAGAAGCTGTTCCGATGAAAACAATAAACTGACTTTAATATGCAATCACTAAATGCATAAATGGAATTGAGTGCTTTCATTTGTAAAATGTTTGACAACAAACTTCATCAGAAATATGGCAAAAAAAACACTGGTTTCACTATAAGACAATGCTAATTAACATATTAGTGACATCATATATTATGTATTCCATCTAAGAATGCTTTTTACATTTAAATGTCCATTCAGTCCTGGGGGTGTGTCTGCCCTAAGTCTCACTTGCCATTTGAGTTCCTTAACTTTGAGTAATGGATTGCAGTCACCAAAAATAGTGGAAACTTTTTCAACCACTATGAATTTAAAAACAGAGCACTGGGGTTAATTTTACTGTGTTTAGCCAGAGCATTTTTATAGTCACCTTTTCTAATAACCTGATAATGCTCTTTAATCCTGTCGCTCAGTTTTCTAGTGGTCTTCCCCACATAAAAGGCATCGCAAAAAGAGCACACTACTAAATAGACAATGTTAGTGGCATTACAGTCAAACTTATCCATGAACTAAAAGATAAAATTAAGTGGTTTCAAAAAAATTTCCTATGGATGGAAAACACAAATTCTTTGGTGATGGGATCAAATGAAAGGGACATGTCTAGAAAATGCACTTTGTTTCCTTTCCTGGAAAGAGTCAAGTCTAGGAATTCAGTGCTATCGTTAAGTTTAACCAGAAAGGGTTCATGTTCATTAGGAGTCCCCATCCAAAAGATAAAAGATGTCAATAATCTTTTATACAAATACATAAACTGGAACCCTTTTAAATGGGTAAAAGTATTGGCTTCCCATGCACTCAGTACTAGGTTGGCATATGCTGGTACCATCTTAGCCTCCATTGCTACCCTTTGTAACTGCTGGTGTATGGTGTCATTAAAAGAAAAAAATGTTTTCCAACACTAGTTTAATTATGGCTATGTAAGCCTTAATCCTGTGGGAGCTGTTTCTTTCCATTTAGCAAGGTAACCAGAAACAAACTCCAGACCTTTTTGATGTGGAATGCTCGTGTATAGGGCAACTATATCTAAAGTGACAAGAGTGCAATCACCTGAATTGCAGTAAACTTAAACAACCCATCTAAAAATTCCCAGGAGTCTTTCAGGTAAAAATGAGAATTTTGTACAAAAGGGGTCAGGAAAAAGTCAGGAATTGCTGAAATGTATTCTGTTTTTGTTTTCTTGGAAGCTACAATCTCTCTTAAAGGTGGATCCTTAGGATAATCAGGATCAAAAAACGTAAAGGAGTCACCACAAAAATAGTCTCCGTTGGAAATGTTGCAAAGTATTTAATAAGATAAAACACAGTAGATTAAAATACAGTGAATAAGCGCTTTCGCATAGCGGAGCTATGCTTCCTCAGATTTTTGTGTGCTTTATGAATACCAAACATTCTCTCTATAGTGGGGGAATCCACTGCCATAAAAGCAAGTTCCCAATCTGAAATTAAATCCGCTTTAAACATATCTAGTAAACACTTCAATTTAGTGGAAACTAAGTGCAACTTCATCAGAAGTGACAATTTTGTAGTGGTCTTTATTAGCCAATGCTTCATTCATTTTCAGTGTATAAGCTTTGGTATCCATAATCACAATGCCCGCCCCTTTGTCTTATTCTTTCTTAACCCTTGGGGAGCTTTCCTTTGACCACCTGATAAGTTAAAACATTTTCTAAGTGGTTTGGTTGAGAGATACTCTCTAATATAATTTTCACAAGCCTTAGAAAAATGTTCAGGGTGGCATTAAGTGAAGGGTTAACAATGTCAATTTCAGAGTCCAGGCACTGATTATAGTCAAGGTTGTTATTGCCAAAACTGTTTAGAGTTTAACTTCCTACAAAACATTTGTAAATCAATGATAACATTTGCCATTGATGCTTTTTGTGAGGGAATAAAGTTTAAACCTTTTTCTAAAACCGCCATTGAAGCGGGATCAATTTCAAGGTGTGTGAAATTGAAAATAACATTTTTCAGTTCAATCAGAGGTTTACTACTATCCATTAAAAATGTCTCCTTCCTTTCACACGGCCTCTGCCTCTCCCTCTTCCCCTGCCTCCTTCTTTCTCCCTGGAAAGTCTGCTCAAAGTTGGAATACTCTGTAAGCTCAGGGATACATAATAGTCATCTCTCTTGACAGGAAATAGACTGATGAAATCTTTGATTCTCTGGCATGTAGCAGTGGAAGAATCATAGCTTCCTTGAGCTCCTTCATTACCGTTGCTCTGGGAAACTGGAGAATGCAAAGTCTTTTTATAGGGTTTAACAGTTTTAAAGGGATATGCCACCGAATTGCGGTATTGTTCTAAATCTCTTGACAGTTTGTGTTTTTTCTTTTGAATTAGAAAGGCCACATGTTTGGACACGTTGAAATCAGTCATTGACAAATATTTATTACAGTCCAAAAAAAACTGATGGTTGACAATGGTATCATAAAGAGACTATATCTTCTTCCAATGCTTGCATTTTAGCTTTATTGTGATCTGTTAGATTTCTCAAAACTTTAAGACCCGCTTCATTAAAAACACAGCATAGAGCCCAATAAACATCACTGTCCAGTTCTATACCATTAGGGAATTTACTAAAGCTGACCCCATGGGGGATAATTTCATGCTGGATACAACTGGTGAGATATAAAATGTCCAGTTCAGTACTTTTAAACATGTGTAGCAGCTAATCCAGTTGATAAATTAGTTGTTTGCAGTTCCCACGTGTTGCATTATCAGTAACAGCTGTTGTAGAGATGTTAGGCCAGTCACTGAAGGCATTGCTTTAATGTTGATTAAGGAATAGGTTGGAGATATTAGACGCCAAATGTTTATCAATGAACCAATTCTCACTAGTAAAGGAATCCAGTAATAAAACCATAGGTATTCTGAAATCTGGGTTACCACCATGCTCAGGTTTAGTTCCACCATTACTGTAACGTTTAAACACTTCTTGAGTTTTCTCTGCCACTTCATTAAGTGATCACTTCATTAAGTGATTTTAGTGTCATTGCAATATCTGAAGGAATGTTGTATGTTGATAAGTCAAGCAGGTCATGACTGTTATTAAACATCAAATTGATATTAACTCCTTCCATTTTCAGATAGACTGATATACCATAAAAACTAATAAACTATCCTAAGGCCATTATTACGGTTACTAAATACACTTCAAACACCTTCAGAAAAATGGAAGAAACTGTTCCTTTTAAAACAATAAACTGACTTTAATATGCAAACACTAAATACATAAATGGAATTGAGCGCTTTCGTTTGTAAAATGTTTTAATTTAATTTAACGAATTACAGTGCCACAGAGACTGCCAGTGCCTAGTGGTGTTAAGATTTTTTTTTTTTAATGTGGAGATTCTTTTATCCAGAGGAACCCCTTGTCATATTCTGAAACAACTATGCATATTCTCCTTTCTGTGTTTCAGCTGTGCCTGATGTGTTATTCTTCACCATAATTCCCTCGTGGTATGGAATTTCTTATAGCAAAAGTCACTTTCTGTCCCACTGGCAAATAACTAGGGTTGTGTCTGTCTGTCTGTGTGTGTGTGTGTAAATATATATAGGTGTGTTGTAGGTGATCATGGGATACAAGTGATCAAAATTTGTCAGTTGTGTCCCATTCTGTTGAAAAGAAAAATTATCCCATACCAAATGGCTTTCATTTATTTTTTAAATCCATTTAGCCTTGTTCTGTGTAAGATCACAGTTACACTACGGCAGTAAGTCGAGAATATGCCCTTTCCACACTTCAGTGTGATTTAGTGCTGGTATGTATATAATTAACAGGGGTTACGGGAGTGCAAAGGAGATTTTAGTGTGGTGGTGTGTTTGTCTGTCTATGAGTGTGAATGCTGAATATAAGTTTAAATGTGGTTTAGATGACTGTTTGATGGACAGTGTTAATGTTTGTGTTTTGTGTGTGTGTATATGTATATTACATGATATATATATATATATATATATATATGTGTGTGTGTGTGTGTGTGTGTATCCCCTTCAGAAGATTGAAAACTCAAAAGACTGAAAATCAAAATATCTAGAACCCAGAATATCAAAAATGGGAACTTGCCCTTTCTCCAGTGTTGTGCGATCTTGGAGTTGGTATGTATAATTAGCAGGGGCTGTAGGAGGCCAGCCCCCTTGCATCCCTCATGATATTCTGGGTTTTAGATATTTTGATTTTCACTCTCTTGAACTTGCAATCTTCTGACATAGACCCATATACATACATACATACATACATATATGTGTGTGTGTGTGTGTGTGTGTGTGTGTGTGTGTGTGTGTGTGTGTGTGTGTGTGTGTGTGTGTGTGCACGCATTGTAGGTGATCACATCCCATTCTGTGAAAAGAAAAAGTATCCCATGTCAGGTGGCTTATTTAAAAATTCCATTTAGCTTTTTTTTTCTGTGCTAGATCACACTACAGCATTACGTCGAGAATATGCCCTTTGCACACTTCAGTGTAATCTCAGAATTGGTAATTGGTTTATATGTGTGTGTATATCATTAATAGGGGTTATGGGAATGCAGGGAGATTTTAGTGTGTGTGTGTGTGTGTGTGTGTGTGTGTGTGTGTGTGTCCGGGTGTGTCATATCATGGACACAGCTAAGAAGTTGTCAGTTGTGTCCAGTTAGCCTTTTGTACCTGTGCAAGATCACACTACAGCAGTACATTGAGAATATGTCCTTTCCATAGATATAATTAGCAGGGGCTATGGGAGTGCATGGGGAGATTTCAGTGCTCTAGGGTGTGGGTGTGTGTGAGTGCTGAGTATAAGTTTGAATATGATTTAGATGAGTATTGTTTGATGAATTTTGTGTTATTGTTTGTTTTGTGTGTGTGTGTGTGTGTGTGTGTGTGTGTGTATATAATATACATGCATATAGAGTAATGTCTGTTATGAAAAATGCATACGTACCTTTCAAACTTTAATCAGAATTATCCTGTAGTATGGATTGTGTCAGTATTTTTACAGTAGTTACATAGATACCAAGGATTTAATTGCAGTCATGGTTATTTATAAGGAGATTGCCATAAAACAGCAAGTAAGAACTTAGTTGCTCACATAGAGGATCATCAGAAGTAAGGCAGTAGAAGCATAGAAAGAAAGCCCAGCTGTTAACATGTGGCTTGTACCAGCAGAAGGACTTGTTTATAAAACTAGAAGCTGGCCCTAGGAGATGCCAGTGGTCGTATACTTTTTTGCAAACAGCTTGTATTCGGGGTGGGTTGTGTGAACTGTGAAATTTGAATGAATATAATCTAAGGTACTCTGTAGTTTTGTTTGAATGTGCATAGATAAGTGTGCTATAGTTATTGGCTTGCTGTTATTTGTGAAAATAAGCCTACATTTTTTATAGTCCTGCCTTCAGTGCCTCTTTTGACTTGCACTAGCCAGAGACTTAGCAATTTTTAGTTCCTCTCAGTACCTCTACTGCCGAGTGCAAACTATACTTTGGCCTTCATATTCCCCACAATACTGTGAGTCTTCTGTTTATGGCATGTGACCATGGTGATAGCAGCTATTTATTTAATTTTGTTTTGAACTTGTTAACTGGGGTGGAGCAGTCATCCCACTGGACCTATTTCATTCTCAGCCCGGGGGTGAACACAACAGATATGTGACATTATATAGAGAGTGAATGATGAAATGTAGTATATACATGTTTCATACACAAAGTGAATGTCATAGTTGGCTTGAAGGTATAAAGATAATAAATGCAGGACATTATACAGAGTGACTGACAAAACACATTATATTGGTGCATTACGTACAGAGTGGATATGAAAAATCCACTCATTTTCCTTGAGTCTTGTATTGTGATTTTAGTTTTGATCAGAAAAATGGGGTAAGTGACATAACCTTTAAGAAAAGACTAGAGTGATTCCCATAGTTTGGGAGCAATGATTTGAGAAACCATGGTTTGTGCACTAAAGCCTAGGTTTTTTATTTATTTATTTGGGGGGGGGGGTTGGAAGATAATGCCTTAGTGATTAATGAATAAAGTATTGGGAAAACTCATGAAATTCTGAGTGGGGATTGACCAAAAGCTGGTGCATCTACAAATTTTAGTGTTGTCAGCTACTCTGACCAGTATTGCCTGTGAAGAAATTAACCAGGTAGGATGACTCGAAATCTCATTTGAATGCTGGAATCAAGAAGTCTGTACAAAAATCCTGTCATCCTAGATGTCAGGTGAGACACTGGAAACATATATGGCTATTGAAGAGACTGAAACACAAGAAATAAGATTTTATAACTGGACATTTAAAGTAAATAGACTAAGAAGTGCAGAAATGCGTCACTTAAAACATACTAAATCTCTGGCTTGAACTTGATAGCAGCAGCAAACCAAATATATAAAAAAATTACAGTAGAGAGGTTTGAAAAGTCTATGTATTAAAATAAGAAAATGGTGACTTTAAGTGTTCCCAAGAATTGTGATAATTAATAACTTTAGTGGAATGTTTATTAGGGAGGACAATACTTAAAGAATTGTTTGCGTCTAAGGCTAACACTGCTGTATGAAATGTACCACCTTCTCTCATGCTGTGGTGGCATAAAGAGATAAAGCCGTAACTATGGCATAGGTCACCTAAGTTTAAATAGCTGATCTGATGCCTGATGGAGTGTCGAGTGGGAACTCAGGTTTATGTTGGCATGGTTTGATTTTCTTTGTGGGAGACCAGGAAAATAATGTGGTGTTTCCTGAGGTTTAGAGGGAAATTCCTATTGATATCAGCCCCTTGTGGCAGAATCGTGGATGAATGTATGCAGGGAGAAGAAATTAATAATAAAACCCTCCAGATGAGAGAGTTGTAGGATGGAGTACTACAAGTAATATTGCAGCAAGGGGAGCCGTAAAAAGGACAAGAAGAGTCGTAAGGAGAAATCATGGATAAAATTCACTGAATTGAAGGAGAGGGAGAGACGAGGGTTCAAGAAGCAGTTGAAGAGGTAGAATTATGCAAGCATGGTGTCAAAAGGAGTTAAGATGGAAAAGAATAGAAAAGGAAGAAGTCAAAAAAAGAAATGCCTGGTAAAATGCAAAAAGTTTTGGACAGATGATCTTGGATAATTTTATTGTGCCTTTAAGGATAAGGGCACTGGATGTGAGAGTACTTATTTTACTAGAGAAGGAGACATTTTTATTTTTGAAACTGGTAAAATTTATTGAAAGGGTGTGAAGACAGAGGCAATGCATTTCCCATGGAATAATTTTGTTTATGCTGTATAAAACAGGAGCTAAGAAAATAGTGATCTTGCAGTTTTTGATTGATATTGAAAAAGAGATTTTGGAGGATTATCTAAAGACGTTTTGTCAAAAGGTGCATGAATCTGTTAAAATCAAGGCCAATATTGGGATGTAGACTGTTGAGAAATGTGTATTGACTTGAGAAATGGAAAATGACATATCAACAGTGCCTTTAGTATTGATTATGTAAGAGAAGGGGGGATACTGACATACTTGGTTTATGTGGAGCAGAAGGATGTTTGATTGGACAGTGTGATAAGAAAAGATGCCTGCAATGTGAGAGAAATGAAATATTGCAAAACATGTTGTAAAATGTTATAAGTGTAAAAAAGGATAGAGCTGATGGTCACCCAGTGATATGCCCAGTGTTAGTGAAGCTGACAGATCAAAGCCATCAGGTTGTCCTGATGCTGATCTTGCTGGATGGAAAAGAGAGATCAGAAGTTGTAAAGATATTCTTAACATAGGAGCATGGAATGTAGAAAGCATGAAGCAAGGAAAATTAGAAATCGTTAAAGATCAAATGGAAAAAGACAAAATCGATTTGTTAGGGATTAGCAAACTCAAATGGACAGGACTGGGCCACTTTCAAGCAAATAAGCATTGGATCTGCTAATCTGGTCACGAAACATACAGGAAACATGGCGTGGCATTCATCCTCAACAATAAACTTTCAAAGATGGTACTAAAGTACAATGTTATCAGAGATAGAGTCATGTCAATCTGTTTACAGGGAAAGCCAATTAATGTCACCTTGATCCAAGTATTTGCTCCAACAACAGCCATGGGAGATGAGGATGTAGAGTTATTTTACGAACAACTTTAAAATGAAATAGATCAAATGCCAAAACAAGATCTACTGATCATTATGGGGGACTTTTAATGCAAAGGTAGGAAGCACACCTGAATATGCAGTGATTGGAAAGCACGGCATAGGAGAAAGAAATTTAGCTAGTGATAACTTAGTACAGTTTTGCAAAACCAACCAACCGTCAGTCGTGAATACACATTTTCAACACCACAAACATTGCCATTGCACAGATTTGCCGTTCTTGATACAAGAGATAGAGAGCATGATGAGTTGTGCAATGACATTAAAACCATAATTAGTGACAAAGCTGAAAAAACACTCCAGAAGAGAAAGAAAGCCAAAAAATCACCTTAGATCTTGGAGGAAACTAGAAAAGTAGCAGAACAAAGAAGACAAACAAAATTTTCCGGTGACAGAGAAAAAGTATCACAAATGAACCGAGAGTTTCAATGTCAATTTTGGAAAGACAGGAAACAATATTTCAAGAATAATTGTTAGACATTTGAGTCAGAGCATGTAAATAGAAAAAATAGAGATTGCAGCAGTAATTCCAACCTCAACTGGGAATGCTTAAAGATGCCAATAGAATGATATTGAACAATCGAGAAAGCATTAAAAAGAGATGGAAAGAATATATGGAAAATTTATACAAAAAAGGCAATGTGGATAACATTGGGGAAATTGAACCAGAAACTGATGAAGAAGAACCCGATATTTTAAAAGAAGTCATAGCAGCTATTAAAGCTTTATCGAACAAGTCACATGACATCAATGGTATTCCAACTGAATTAATCAAAGGCACAGAAGGTGCTATCATGGCCCTCACTTGACTGTGTCAACAGATTTGGATGGGAAAAACATGGCCAACAGACTGGGGAATATCATTGTTCATACCTATACTGAAGAAAGGCAACACCAAGGATTGTAACAAGTACAGAACAATTGCATTAATTCCACAAGCCAGCTAAATACTGCTGAAAATAATACAATGAAGGTTACAATCGTATGTTGAAAAAGAAACGATCAAAAAACAAGAGACATTATTGCCAGTGTTAGATGGATATTGGAAAAGAGCAAAGAATACCAAAAGATTGTATACTTTTGCTTCATTGACTACAGCAAAGCTTTTGATTGTGTGGAGCATGATAAACTATGCAGAATCCTAGCGCATATGGGAATACACAAACACATAACTTAGCTTATAAAGAGCCTTTAAAAAAATCAAGAAGTTGCAGTGAGAACTGAATATGGCAACACTGATTGGTGTCCAATAAAATGTGGTGTCAGGCAAGGATGCTTCTTGTCATCTTACCTGTTGAACCTTTACGGTGAAGCCATCTTCAGAAAAGCAAATTTGGAAAGAGAGAGCATCGGTTTTAAACTTGCCAGCTGAAATATAAACAATCTGCGCTATGCGGATGATACAACGCTTATCGCCTGCAGCAAAGAAGACATGCTGTATCTATTGAGAAAAGTCAAAGCCGAAAGTCATAACATGGGATTAGAACATGAACACAGAAAATGGAAGATTTTGAGCTTGAAGATGATAGAATAGAAGTTGTAAAGAATTTTGACTTCCTGGGCTCTTTTGTAAACATGGAAACAATACATCGCAGAATAGAACTTGGTTGCTCTACAATGAAGGCTCTCAACAAAGTATTCAAAAGCAAGAAATAACACTCAAAATGAAGATCAGACTTGTCCATGCACTTGTTTTCTCAGTGGTCAATTACAGATGCTAAAGCTGGACACTACAGAAATGGGACAGAAAGAAGATTGACTCATTTGACCTTTGGTGCTGCAGAAGGTTTCTTTTTTGCCATAGACAACCAGAAGAACTAACAAATCGATTTTGGAAGAGATTGAACTGGCTATGTCACTCAAAGCCCAAATGATGAAGTTACATCTGTCTTATTTTGGTCACACCATCAGAAGAGAGAGAGAACTGGAGAAGGACATTATGCATGGGAAGAGGAAAGGAACCAGGCAAAGAGGGCGACTTGCAACCAGATGGTTGGATATGTTTACGACAACCATAGAGCTGACACTGGAGGACCTCGCTGGACTGGCACAGAACCGACTACAGAGACTTTTGGATGAATTGTGGGGAAAGAAGAGATGAAAATGAGAGGAATGTATTTGAAAAAGAATAAAATAAAAGTGAAGCGTTAGTGAAGTAGTTTTGGCAAGATGATGTGGACATTCCTGAAGACCCAAAATGACCTGAGTATAATTCCCATCCCCTTGGCTCCAAGGGTGTTGAGAGCTGGTTCTTGCACTACTAACCTTGTTTCTCCTTCTGTGGTCCACACTTCGGTACTGCTGGTTCTGGATGTGAGTCATGTCTATATAGTTCCCTCATTGGCACCAATATGTACTTGATTTCTGCATCCCTGAGCTGAGGGTCAGGTCTGGAAACCTGGAGTAAGAGTTGACTCTGAGACTTTCACAGCCATCCTTACCCTTTAGCACTTTGGCCCTGGCCAGCTCAGCTCTGCTCTTGGCTTTGAATAGGCTGAGGTGGATATCTTTCTGATCTGTAGATCAAGGAAGGTTCTTCCCTAGTCTGCAAGCCTCAATGTTTGCATTCAGAGTCATAGAGAGGATTCTGTCCCACTCAGGGACCAGTTTATCACACACTGTATCAGGCCCATCACATTTTTCTTGTTAAATCTTCGGTCTCATGTCAGCTTGTTCAGGAACAGCCAACACCTCATGGTCTTGAGCTGCCTCAGACTCAGGGTTCCCTTTAAGGCTTCTTTGTCCCCCCTGGTCTGACACCCCCCATGATGTTGAACAAGAAGCATCATTGTGAAAGGAGGCCACTAGATTTCCTCAGAAATCTTTGACAGAGGACTGTGACTTCAAGTGAAGAGGAAGGGTCCCCAAAGTCCTCCCATGATAACGCTTCCTTTGACAACCTCCCAGAAATGATGAAACATGGGGAAGGTTATACCACTAATACCCCTTAACCCTGAGGGAGTCCATGTTTTTGAGGCCTGTGGTGCAGGCCTGTCTGTGACTTGGGTAGTAACCCCCTCCTGATGTGCTTCTTGACTTGGCATCTTGGAGGTAAACCAGTGAATCTTTGGTGGAGGAGGCTATACCTAGGAAGCCAGAAAAAAATCTTTGTCCTACCAAGGAATAGGTCTCATTGGAGCAAGGGGCTTGTAATCGAAGCTGTTGTTGCCACAACCACCAAGAAAAAGCTGTTAGAGGAGAGTGCAACATTCCATCCTCCAAACAGGGAATTGCAAGTGCTCAACAGATTAGGGAAGAGCACCTATGCTTCAGCCACATTTGCCCTCCATGAGCAGAACTGAATTCACACATCACTAGGCTTCAGAGTGTCTTGATTAATAAAGTCTCTAAGTCAGTTGCACCCCATCTGACAGATGAGATTCATTAGTCCATGGAGGCTTATTTGGTCACTATGCTGTCTGTTTTGAACATATCCATGCATTCAATTTCCAGCTCAGTGAATGATACTGCTAGCGCAGCAGAAACCAGCATTACAGATCCCTGCCATGCCTGGATGCCCCTTTGTAACTTTGCAGAGTGCTTCAAGGCATTCTTTCTTTATGACCCATTGATGGGTTTACTTTGTTTGGCCTTAAAGGTAAGAACATCCTGACCAGGATTAAGCAGTATGACAAGATGTTATCTGCCATGGGAGTTCACTTTTCCACCCCTCATTGTGTACCTTTTCAGGCAGCCCAGAAGTGTGGGAAGTGTTTATTTTTCCAAAAGTCACAACATTTTGTATAGGACATTCAAGGTGACAGTACTTCCCATACCATAAGCCACCCTAGGAGCAGGGGCGGTTTGGAAGTTCAGTGCTTTAGGGAGGCTTTTTCTGGCAAGTCCTTTCAGTGTGTCTGATGGTTTGCCCAATCATTTGAAAGCCATCACTTCAGATTTCTGGATGTTGATAATTATTACCAGAGGCCACACTATCCCCTTTCAGTTTTCCCCAGCCTTTCATCAAAATTTCCTTTCGGACATTCCACCCCATCAACAAAAGTAGGCCACAGTGGATAGTCAAAATCTGCTCACAAGACGAGTCATATAAAAGGTCCCACCGGACCACAGAGAATTCCGTGGTCTCTTCAGAATACTTTTGGTACCCAAGAAAAACAAGTACCTCATGCCCATTTTGGACCTAGGCTAACTAAATGCATTTGTAAAACAAACTAAATTATAGACTGTAACAGTGCAGCCATTCAGCCTCTCCTGAGGTAGGATGGCTGGATGACTTTGGTGAAGCTCAGTGATGCTTACTACCTTATAAAGATATCAAGACATTCCAGGAGGTTCCTGCACTTCTGACTGGGAGCCAGTCACTACTGGTTTTGAGTGCTGCCCTTTGACATTAGCACAACATAAATGGTATTCATTAAATGCATGGCAGCAATAGCAGCTCAGCTCAGACTGCAGGGATTCTGGGTTGTTCCATATGGTGACTTCAAGGGCATCACTGATTCAGGTGAGAGACTCCTTGTATCTCCTTCGTTATCAGAATGAACTTTGACAAATCCACTCTAGACATCTGACATGACTACTCAGATTGCCAAACTTCCTTCCTCAAGGTTTATATGTCTTCAGGCCCATCAGGTCTTTCTGTTTCAGAGGCGTCCAGCTTCTCTAGTTTTCCTCCTTTGCTGTTTGATGCCCAGTGTATTATTATTAGTTCCCTTCACCAGGTTCTACATGAGGGATCTTCAGTAGACTCTTTCAGGTCAGTGGTCTGTGACAACTCATCTAATGCATTTCCCCACATGTCTTACAGAGATTTGTTTCATGGCGATTGTCATCTAACCATGTCTACCTCAGGACATCTGTTTTTTCTTCCGAAGCCCACAGCACTGTGACCATGGGTGCTACCCTCCTGTGGTGGGGGACCATTATGAGGGAAAGATAGTCCAAGGCACCTGGTCTCAGTCAGAGCCCTACTGCACATCAATGTTTTAGACATGTGAGCAGTCCTTCTGGCATTGCAGGCTTTTTATAACTGCCTCCCCAAAGATGTGATGTTGAACCAGACTGAGAAGACGGCAGTGTCTGGCACACCAACAAACAATGGGCAACTCGATCCTATCCTGATACCCTGACATTGCTTCCTGAAAGCAGTGCACATCCCGAGGAAATCCAACACTCTAGCAGACAAATTGAACAAGAGCATTCCGATGCCATACGAGTGGCCAGCAATCCATCAGTAGCATTGCAGGTTTTCAGCAGCTGGGGCCAGCCTTGCTGTGATCTTTTTATAACCCCCTTACAATATGAAATGCAGTAGCTTATCTGCCCTGATCCCACTCAAGGGATGGTCACCAGGGGATGCTCTGGTCCATGCTTGGCCCAAGGGTCTCCTCTATGTTTACCCTCTGACACCTTTAATAATACAGTTCTTATAAAAAAGGTAGCTTGTTGAAAGGCTGCCCCAGAAAAGTCTGGCTCTCCTTTCTGTGGCCTCATCTAGTTCACCCTCCTTGGGTTCTTGATCCAGTTTGAGATCTGATTTCCCAGTTAACCTCAACCAAACCTAAAATCCCTCAGACTAATCACCTAGTTCTTCCACTTCCAGTTATGGCCAGATATCCCAAGCTATGTGATAAGAGTTTTTCACATCCTTTCTTCATCTCTGAAGCCCTCCATCAGGAACATTTATGGTAGAAAGGGACGATATAGTATTCGGGCCTTCTCAAAGGTCTAGAACCCTTTTCCTCTCCTTTAAATGCTATTCTGGATTTTTTTAGCTGGCCTTTTCCATTCTGGGACTTGCTACTTTATTATTAAGATTCAGCTAGTGACCATTTTCATGTTGGTTAGGACCATCATCGCATTGCTTCTCTATTTAAAAGGTACCTTTCTTCCCAGACCTCCTTTGAGGGACCTGGTTCTTCCTTGGGATCTCTGATTTTTGTTACAAGCCTTAACAGGGCACTCTTTGAGCCTGCTGCCACTGTGGATTTAAAATATTTTATATTAGAAAACTCCTTTGTTAATTGCAGTAACCACCGTCAGACAAGTCTTGGAACTTCTGGCTTAATCCAGTACATCCCCCTACCTCAGTTTTTACAAAGACGGGGTATCATTGTGACCTAATACATACCTTTTGCGTAAGTTGGTGTTGGAGTCAAAGTGCCAGTATTCTTTCTAAATTTCAGTGGTAAGGGGGAATACATTCTTCTCTGCCTGGACCTTCATCGACAGTTGAGATTTTACTTAGGACCAAAGGCTTCCGAATATCAGACCAGCTCCAAGCCTAAGCTTATCAATTGAGTTTCTAAGGTCAGTCTGTCAAGATGGCTCTTTCTGAAGGCAAATTCTTTGGCTACACTGCTAATGTTTAATTCTTACCCAAAAACCAAAAGCTCATTCTATCATGGCAGCATCTAACAGCTTTTTTCTGTCATGCTTCTTTGGATATTGCCCAGTGGCTACTTGGTTTATCACTCATACCTTTGGGTCTCATTACAGACTTGCAATGCAGTCTAGGTCAAGAGCTTCTTTTGGCTCCATCATTCTGCATAATATTCTCTCCTAATGCCTCCCAATTAGTCTGTCTAGGGACTGTGTCCCACAGTTTGAGCTGAATGGAAGTGACAGCATCACATACAAAAGTTATGTACTTATAACACTATAGCCATGTTCTCTTCTTCTATGCATCTTAAACACCCCCCTTTCATCCTCCTATACAAAGTTGGCATAGGTATTTGTGTTTCTTAGTGGACCTCAATGACCTTCCCAAAGTCTTATTTTATTTCCACATAACTCCTTGGTAAAATTGACTTATTTTATTTTCAGTAAGAAAAGTATGTAAAACAAGCAAGTCAGAGTACCTACTGCCTTTTCTTATTGTTTCTTTAGACTTGCATATCTGTGAAATCAGGGCCAGCCCTTTTCATCATACTGTTGACTATCCATCACTTTTCTGGACTATTCTGATCTTCCCCCTCCCCACAAGAACAATTGCAGCCTAATCAGGGCCAGCCCTTTTCATTATACTATTGGTTATCCACCACTTTTTCTGGTCTATTCTGTCTTCCCCCTCCCCCACAAGACCTATTACAGCCTAATCTAGCTTTCTCAAGCTAAGGGAGCCAGTGTCCTGGTACTTCTGTTACATTAAGTTTAGTACCTAACCATGTCTTAGTCCCTCCTTTATTTGAAATCTTACCTCTGTTCCTTGCTGGGCTCCACATTTAACTAACTTTATATCTTACAATTTACTGTAGTGTCTGTGCTTTTCCCCGTGCTTGCTAAGCAGCCTACAGCATTTTTTTCTTTGTCCCTTAATTCCCTTACCCACCAAGCTATATTTTATATATTCTGCCACTAGGTGGCAGCGCTCAACCACTTATAGTGTACAGATCACTTATATCATTTTTCTGTTCTCTACCAAGCAATCCCCCACTCTCATAGCATATATACCTCACTGGCCTGCTTCGACTTGTGCATTGTTTTATTGCCTTTCTCCCCTAAATTCACCAGCCTAGACTCACCTCTGCTGTTCCTGTATTTCCCCTAAGCTCCCACGTTTCAGCTACAGCTCTCTGATTGGTTTCCACCAGCCACCTTCTCTTCAGCTCTTGCCGCTCCATTCGCCCTATGGGCTCACTCTGCTCCCCTGCCCCCATTTCCCAGCTGCCCCTACTACTCTCCCCTCTCTCTTTCAACCAACCAATCATCTCCACACTGTAACCCCTCCCCTCTCTACTTCCACCTGCCAATCACAACCATTCCAACCCCACCCATCAAAGTCCCTATAGACCTCTATTTCTGCTCTATCTATACATATATACAATCTGCCCTACTCATTTTATACTGCTAGTATACACATATACTCCTCTACCTTGCCTTGTCTTCTACCTCAAACCATTCTCACCCCATCTATCTGCATTCTATTCTTACTCCCTTTATACCACTCTACCTCCTACTCCTATAACCAACTCCAACCCTCCTTCCTTTCCTACCCCCCCACTCCCAATCCCTTTCCTCATCCCACTAAAACACACTTCCACAACATATCCGCCTCTCTAGTTCAACCCAACCCGCTCCACAACTTCAGGATAAAACTTTTTCCCCCTTCAATTAAATACTACAAACCTAAACTAATATCTTACTGTCCACAACTATTAAAGACCAAATCAAAAATACTACTACCCTTCCTCAACTACCTCTGCTTAGCAGGGGACATACACCCAAATCCTAGACCAACTATTTCCTCTAGTCCCAATCTCCCTGTCACAAGCAATAAAACCAACCATAAATACCTCAAATTCTTCACCATCAGTAGCCAACGTCTAAGAAATAAAGTAGCCCACTTTCATGGTTGGTTAAACTACAACCTACTCGAAACTGTAACCATCTCAGAAACCTGGCTAAAACCTCATATTTGTGACTCTGAAATGCCCCTCCTGGATTTCAATCCCTCAGGCACGATGGCTTAAATAGAAAAGGGGGTGGGGTAGCCTTAATCTACCCTAACCTGCTATCAATCACTCCCTATCCCGATCCTATCCATCCATTCAACAATGCAGAACTAGTAATAGGCCTACTAAAAAATAAATAACCACAAAAGCATTTGTATCATTGCCCTCTACATCCCCTGGTAATAACACCACTACTCTTGAAGAAATTCTCCTCTGGACCTCTACCAATATTAAGCTAGAGACCTTCATACTTGGAGATGTAAATATCAATTGGAATAAAATCAACAACTCTAATCCCACCATATTCATCAATCTGTTTAACTATACCCAACTAACTAACTCCATTGCCAGACTCATCAAAACAAACCCCAAGTTACCACACTAAACTACATCCTAGTAACCCATCCTAATAAAGTATTGAACTCTGGCATTATATCTGACCCTATAGGAGACCACTTGCCAGCTTTCATACACTGAGCTACGCACTCCTCTCCTCACCTACACCAATATATTCACACACGTAACCTCACAATCTTTAACCCCACTACTTTCTCTGACTCCCTAAAACAAATTGGAACCCCCTAAAAACTCTTCCACTAGACAATGCTGTAGAATTTTTCAACTCAACTTACTTAAACATCCTCAACTCTCTAGCTCCACCAAGAACAAATAGAGTAAAAACCAAGACTGCCCCATGGCTAACCAAAGATACCAAAAAAAATTATGCTACAAAGAGATAAATCCTGGAAAACATACCATCAAAACAAGCAGCCAGAAACTTTTCTTAAATATAAACCACTCCACAACCTCACTAAAAAACAAATCATCAGAGACAAAAAGTCCTACTATATTAAACTCCAGTCTAACCAATCAAAAAACCCAAACATTTCTGGAATTCCATTAATTCTCTTCACAACCCACGTACCAAGAAATAACCCCTGCCCTGACACCAGCAAATCTGAGCCTGAAATAGCCTCTCTATTCAACTCCTTTTTCACCAACTCCATAGCAGAACTGACCAAGACCTTCCCTAACAATAACCCTTCCCCTCAACCTATCCAATCGTCCTCATCCCCTACACCACCCTCTTCCCCCAATCCTCCTCCAATATTTGAACTTAAACCCATCTCAACCTCCCACATAAAAATTACTCTCTAAATTAAAACCATGCTCCAATGCCCCTGACAATACCCATCTTCCTTCCTAAAAATAGACACAGATGGTATCGCTCTCCCCATTAGCATCTTGATCAATAGATCCATGCAGGAATCTTATGTGCCCAAATTATGGCAAGCTGCCTTTATTCTGCCTCTCCATTAAGCAGGCAAAAACAATAACATCTCTAACCACCACCCCATAGCTATCCTCTCCCCACTCTCAAAACTTTTGGAAAAATGCATCCACCTTCGGCTTATGCCATTCCTAGCCAATCACCAACTAATCACTCCAACCCAACACGGCTTTCAACCTGGCCATAGTACTATACCTGCCCTTCTCTCCTCCTTAGACACAATAAATCTTGCTCGTGTCTCTGGAAAAATAGTATCAACAGTTCTATTAGCTCTGTCCAAGGCATTTGATACCATTTCCCACACTCATCTCTTGAACCATCTTTCTAACCTTAATCTCTCCCAGAATACCTTATCCTGGTTCTCAAGCTACCTCTCTGACAGATCTCAAGCTGTGAAATGGGGGAAAGGCACCTCAACCTTCCTACCCCCACTGGGGTACCCCAGGGATCCATACTCGGTCCAGTGCTACTCAACATCTTTAGTAATGATTTCCACAAAGCCATACCCAGCACCAAAAGTGTACAATATGCAGACAATTCAACTTTAGTCTGCTGCACCTCTAACCTCTGAGAGCTTCAAACAGTGACCTAAACTGCTTTCTCCACCACTGAAAAGTGGATGCTCCAAATCCACCTCTCGCTAAATGCCAATCAATCCAAAATACTTTTATTCTCTCCCTCAAAAGCTTCCCCTCTTGACAAAAGCTCATTCCAAATTATTAGCCAAAACAACTCCACTATAGAGATTGTTCCCTTCACTAAACTACTTGGGGTTACTATTGATGAACACCTAAAATTCAACACTCACATCCAGCAAAATATTCAAAAAACCCATATAAAATGTGGTATGCTGTACAGAAACATCCACTTTCTCTCTACTTCCACCAAACTCTCGCCACTACCTAACTACTCCTCTCACTAATGTATGGTGCTCCTCTACTAACAAACTTATCTGCCTCTCACTCCTCCAAATTGGAAGTCTGTTATAATAAGATTTCTAAATTTGCAACCAAAGCCAAATTCACCTCCCATCATTGTACTTCCCTTCATTTGTTAAATTGGCTTGAACTCTCCAACCATCTAGACTATCTCCAAATTACTACAGCCCACAGACTAAATTTTTAACCTACTAAGTGCCCAGTACTAACCAACATCCTTCACCCTTACACCCCTCAGAGAACTCTAAGATCTACTCACCAAAACCTAATCACTGTCCGCAAACCCAATCGTCCTGCTGGTCAGCTTCTTCTATCCTTTTCCTTAGATAAAAAATGGAATTCTCTTCCTTCCTGTCTAAGAACTTGTGAAAACTATGAAAACTTTAAAACTCAGCTACATTCCTACCTTTCCTCTAACAAGAAATGCAACTACACTCTCCCCACCTAGCCTAATAATCAATCCACCCCTTAAACTCCTGACTAACTCTGAGTACAAGCTAACATAGCATACATGTAAATAACATAATTGTACGTATTATAAATAACCCATCCCACCTTTTTTCTTTTTTTTTCCTCTCTTTTCCTTCTAAGTCTTTATTCTCCCTCTCAGTTAAGTTACCACTGCCATCCTAAATATTTAGGTACTATGTAACCAAATAATTTATTCCTGTTCTCTAGCATGGAATGAAATTGTAATTGTTTCTTCTTTACTATAATTGTATATGTAACTAAACTATGTAATGCAGAGCTTTTCTCCCTGGGCCTCCACTGAAAATGGGCTCCCTGAGCCCAATGGACCTCCCCGGTCATCAAACTGGAAATAAATAAATAAATGGGCCCACTTGTGCTTGGCCATATAATTTTACAGATGACATATTCAGTACAGCTGTCAGGTATGAGAGGGGCAAATTTGATCTGAGAAGACTTAGGGACACAGATCATCACAGAATGGGAGTTGGAGCTTTGGAGCTAAGAGTCTGAAATGCTGACCTCAGATCTGCTAACCCACAGGTTGAAATGGACAGACAACAACACAGATCTGGAGTTATGGTAAGTTCATAACTAATTTAGTATGTCTTGAAGTAAATAGTTTAGTCATTTATGTAAAAATATTAATGGTATATCAGTAGTGTAAGGTGTTAAAAACAGATTAATCTGTTTAGCAGAGATTTTTAAGAAAGGCAAAATAGAACAGTTTAAAAGATTATACAGAGGCAAATGTGTGGAATTTAGGGTTAGAAAGATGTGGAGGTGTAGTTGTTTTATGTAAACAAGAATATGTAACAGTATTAGACTGCATAATTATGAAAACAAGATGAGTACCTGTGCTTGATATTAAAACTAAGGGTTTCCTGTAAGGATTGTTGTGATGCATGCATATATAGGTAGTCAGGAAAGGGAGGATTTTTTGAAAAAATAAAGCCCTATATAACAGTGAACATGAACGTAGTTATGGTTGGAGACTTTAACTGTAATGTTAGGAGGTGAAGAGAAAATATTTCAAAAGACATAAACCTGTTAAAAAATTATGAAGATGAGTGAGATGAAGCTCGGGAGAGAAATAGTTTTTTTTTATTACATTCATAAGAATGAATGTACAGGCAGAGATTGAGTATATATTACTTTCAAACACTTTGGCAGAAAGAAATAAAGGGAGGAAGGATTTGAGCAAAATTTTCACATCATAAAGGTATTGGGCAAGAGTGGGAGTTAATAAAAATGTTGCTAGACAAAGTATAAGATTTAAGAAATCAAATGGGCTTATATATTAGAGAAGAATTTGAGAGAGGGGCAAAGAATTTGTAGTGAGATCCTAAAAATGCAAGATTTTTATAGTAAAATTGGACTTTGAAGCTGGTTAAAAATATATTTGACAATAGAAAGTGTATTTTTTAAAGAAAAAGGTAAATTATAGACAGATATGAAAAGATGTAATTGAAGTAGATAATGATGTATGTATATATATATATATACACACACAAAGAAAGAATTAAGTATATCAACAAAATAGGAAAAAGAACACAATATTTGTTAGGGAGAGAGCGGTTTCTAATACAAGGGACAAAAGAAAATCTTTTGCCCTTTTTAAGGAAGAATTTTAAGATGCATTAGATAATGTTAGAGGAAGTAGTGACAGAGGAAGTGAAAGTAATTAGAAATCAGGAAGAAACAGAGCAATACATAATAATATGTATAGCTAAAAAGTTTGGGGAAAATAAACAAGGTGAAAATGATTTGGAAGACGGTGTTTATTAGAAAAAGTGAATGAAAAATTAAGAAAGAAACATTTCTATTGGAGGTATGGAAACAATACTTTAAAGTAGTTAATGAAAGTTCAATTGCACTACCGATGGTATTGATTATCATTTTTATAAGAAAATTGGAAAAAAGCAGAAGAAATGTTAGTGAAGATATTAAATGAGTGGAAAGAAGAGGGTTTTGCAGAGGGAAGTATTTATGAAGGGGTAATAAAATTGTTCTGGAAAAAAGTAATAAAGAAAATGTGGAGAATTAGAAGGCAGTTACAGTGATAAATGCAAGACTTGAGAGACTATTAGATACAATTTGGATAGAAGGGGCATATAGAATTAAAGGAGGACAAGTTAAGAAAAGGCTTATGTTAGTTTGGATCTATGTCAGATGATCGAGTTTTCAGGAACTCAAAATTCATGTGGACAAAACCATACAACTGAATTTCCAAAAACTCAAACATCCAAAAAAATTCTACTTTTTTTTACATTTATGCAGGGGAGCTGTGCATTGAAAAGAAGGTTATGGGATATCAGAATCATAAGAAATAGTTTATTAATTGATAAAATCAGCGTACAAGAGTAGTAGGTTACTATGATTGTTATTTATTAGGTGAAGGGAAAAATAGAGATCCAGAGATGGATGAGAGAAGGGTGTCTATTAAGTAGTTTATTAATGTGAAAAATCAGTGAATGCAGGGTAAGAAATGTAAGTAAAGGGTTAGTGAAAGGGATAAGTGTGTGTGTGTGTGTGTGTGTGTGTGTGTGTGTGTGTGTGTGTGTGTGTGTGTCTCTCTCTCTCTATATATATATATATATATGTATATATCACACACACACACATATATATATATATATGTATGCATATATACACACAGATATATATATATATACCATTAGTTATTATAGCCAAAAAATATAGGATGACTGGTAAAAGTGGCTACAGACGTGGAAGAGTGGTGAAGTGTTGAAGAATTAAGTATTTTAAAAAGTAGCCGAGTAAATGTTTTAGAGAAGTTGTTAAGATTTAGGCTCTACACCAGTAAAAAAAAAGTGAGAGAGAGAGAGATAGGGGATCACTTAGGAAGTGCTAAACAGTGGCAAGATTTTTAGAAGACATACAAGAGTTAAGTAAACCATATTGGTTGTTTTGATTATGTTTTAAGAAGAAAGATATATCTGTTAAATATAAAAGTATTGAGCACATTTATTTTTTAGGATTTGTTGCCGCATTCCCAGAATTAGAAAAATTGCTGCATTTCATCGGAAATGCCATTCATCTCATTCTGCTCATCCCCCACACCCCCGTCTAACTGGATATACCAACTCTGAGATCGCACTACAGTGAGGAAGGGGCAAATTTCCCGATCCTCACTGTACCACGATCTCAGTATTAGTTCAAAGAATGGCATGATGTTCTTCATTCCACATTGCTGCAGTCCTAACTATTGGGTAGTCCGCTGTCCAGTCGGCCCGAATACCAAAGTATATGGCTGACGTCAGTCAGGGCGCATTAGACTGACGTCAGTACGTCAGGGTACTAATGCGCATGACCGACGTCATATCCTCAGTCTTTTTTGCCGCATGGTCCGATGCAGAAGCAGTTTTGCGAGTGCAGGTTGGCGTTCTGGAATTTTCTGAAGTCGGAGTTTCAGACCGAATCAAAGTTGGCTAAGTACCCCGTTGGGGAACATTTTGGTTTTTTCTTGCCTCAGTATTTAACCGGATGTCAGAAAAAGTGAATAACTGTATTTCTTGTGGGAAACAGATACCTCATAGGGATTACCATACCTTGTGTATACCTTGTTTAGGGCCTGAGCACGACGTTGTTGGATGCCGCTCTTGTGCTAGATTTAACAAACGCACTATTAAGAGAAGGTTAGACTGTGCCAGGTTAGTGTTTGGGAAGCGTTGTAATTATAAAATGCCGCCGGATGCTCCGGCGCCGCTTCCCAAAAAGCGCAAGGACAAAACAGCGAAGCCTAGGGTTGATGAACCGCAGTCCCGGACGTCGGTTCTTTAGAAGGCTCAGTGGAGCCAGAGGTTTTGCCAGGAGATTCTTTGGAGTCTCAGGCAGAGACTTTACTGTTACAGGATGTGCCTTCTCAGGAGGTAGGCCAGGCTGAGGGGCTTCTCAGGTAACTGTTCTTCCCTCTCTTCCCAAGGTAGTTAGAGCCTCTCCTTCTGTTTCCAAAACTTCTTTGAGAGGTAGGCCAAGTTTAGCTTCAGTGGGGCTTCTCCTAGCACTTCCGGTTCTGTGCCTTAGAAACATATGCTTAAAATGGCAGAAGATTTGATTTCTATGATTAGAGGTTCTATTCCCCCCCCTGATAAAAGGCCTAGGGTGGAACCCGAGTTTGAGAGTTTTGAACAGTGTTCAGAGGCTTCTGAGTCTTCTGGAAGACTTGCAGGAGTATCCTCCTTATTCTGATTCTGATGTGGATGATTCCACTCCTACAGCTTCTCCTCCTGAGGATTTCTCATTTTCAGAGACTCTGCATTCCATGAGGGAGCACTTTAAATGGGAAGGCCAAGATTACTCTGATTCCAGGAAAAGGCTTAGGGAATTCTTGTTTTACCCCAGCATAGGCCCTTAGCTATACCTCCTGTGTTGAATGTGGTGGAAGATGTTTTGCAGAGGCTTCCCTGAACCCTGATTCTTTGCCTCCTGCTCCTGTTAAACCTGATAGGTACTATAGGGTGCCTGAAGCTCATAAGTATCTTTTAAGAGTCCTAGGGCAGACCCGAAACTGTTTCTCAGGGACCTAAAGGTGTTAAGGCCTCTGTTGTTAAAAACCCTGTTCCCACTGATAAAGAGGCAAGGGCTTTGGATAGATGGGGAAAGAAAGTGTATACTTCTTCCACTTTAGCCATGAGGGCGTTGAATTGTCAGTTTCACATGCTAAAATATCAAAATTATCTCCTTTCACAATTGAAATCTAAGGTGGATGCTTTGGCGGAAGGTATTGAGTGTAAAGAGTTGCTGGATTTAGTTCATGTGTCTGAACAAGTGGGTAAGCATTCTTTGCAATGTGGTTTTGATGCTGTACAGGCCTCCTCGAGGGTGGCTGCCACTAGTTCTGTTCTTCGAGGCATGCCTGGTTGAGGGATCAGAATTTAGCTGAGCATGTTAAGACAAGGATTTTGGATGCTCCTTTACAGTCTGATGTGTTGTTTGGTTCGCCTGTGGAAGCAGTTTTAAAGAAAATGGAGGACAACGCTAAGTCTATGCAAACTGTTAAAGATTTTTTGCAGGTGCAGCCACCGAAGTTTAGTAGAAATTGGCCTACTAAGGGATGGACATATCCTGCTTATGATTCCCAGTCTAGGGGTAGGTCTAGACGTGGTAGGGGCAGAGCTCAAGGTTCTTTTAGGCCTAGAACAGTGAGTTCACCTGCTCAGACTTCTGGTGAGGGCAGGGGTCAGTCCTTTCGTAAACAGACCCAATGACCTGCCTTTTCAGCTGCCAGTAGATTCTCGTCTGGCAGCCCCTTTGGGAGGAAGACTGTCTCTTTTCAAAGAAAATTGGGATTTAATTACTCAAGACAGATGGGTGTTGGATATCATTCACCACGGTTACAGGTTTTATTTCCATATATTGCCCCCTTTCAAAGGCATGCCAGACGTTCCTCCTCCACAAAGGAAAGAGGCTCACAAGCAAATTTCTCTGTTACTCCAAATAGGGGCCATTCAGCCAGTCCCTGTATCAGAAAGGGGCCTAGGATTTTATTCTCGCCTGTTCCTAGTACCAAAGAAGGGGAACACGTGGAGACCAATTTTGGATTTATCTATCCTCAACACTTATCTGGACATTCCCAAGTTCAAGATGTTGACGTTACAACAGCTTTTACCTCTGCTGGGCAAAGATCACTGGATGGTAACTTTAGATCTCAAGGAAGCTTACCTTCATGTGCCTATAAGACCAAGTTGCAGGAAGTATCTGCGTCTTCGAGCTGGAAATTCTCATTATCAGTTCTCTGCATTGCCCTTTGGCTTATCTACTGCGCCCAGAGTATTCACAAAGGTTCTGGCTCCAGTGATAGCTTACTTCAGGCTAAAAGGAATTCAAATCTATCCTTACTTGGACGACTGCCTGATTCTGGCTCAAGAAAAGGAAGACCTTCTACAGCATCTGGAATATGTTATAGCAGTGCTAAGATGCCTAGGGTATTCTGTGAACGAAATAAAGTCCAGTCTAGTACCCTCTCAAGACATGTGTTTTCTGGGTGTGAGACTGAATACAGCAGCCCAGATGGCCTTTTTAACCCCGGACAAACAAAAGAGTCTATCCCTTTACTTCCATCAACTATCTCATCAGTCCGTGCTGACTGCAAGGACAGTCCTTCAAGCATTAGGGTTCATGGCATCTTGTATTCTGGTGCTTCCCAATGCCAAACTGCATATGAGGAAGCTGCAATGGTATCTCAAAAATGTATGGACACAGCACTGCCAGGATTTGGACACTGTCATTCAAATAATACCTTGCCTTCAAAAAGAATTTTTGTGGTGGGCTCAGGAATGTCACCTAAACAAGGGACTCTCTGTGACCCGGCCAGAGGCGAGTCAGATTTTAACGACAGATGCCTCGGACATTGCTTGGGGAGCTCATCTAAATGGAAAGTGGATACAAGACAAGTGGCCTGCCAGACTACAGCATCTACATATCAACATGAAGGAGATGTTAGCAGTCCAGTTTGCATTAATGGCTTTCAAGGAGTTACTTCTTCCAGGGCAGGTGTTGATTCTAACAGACAACACAACTGTCATGTGGTACATCAACAAACAAGGGGAACACATTCTTATCCTCTATGCAGGCAAGCAATGATTTTATGGGAGACTGCGCTCAGCTTGCAACTAACTCTTCAGGCAAGGTTTCTGCCGGGAGCACAGAACTCCTTAGCAGATGTGTTAAGCAGACAAATCATGGATCCCCACGAGTGGAAACTGGATCTTCATGTATTTCAGAAATTGACAGTGTCATGGGGAACTCCAGACATAGATCTGTTCGCTTCTCCACTAAACCACCAGCTGCCAAAGTTTTGCACAAAGGGGTTTCATCACACAGCTTGGAAAGTGGATGCTCTTTCTTTCAGTTGGAAAAATCTTCATGTGTATGCCTTTCCACCTCTGCCTCTTCTTCCAAAGGTGCTCTTAAAGGTCAGACAAGACAAGCCAAGGATGATTTTAATAGCTCCAGATTGGCCTCGGCAACACTGGTACCCACTACTAAGGAGTCTGGTAAGGAAGCCTCCATGGCCTTTACCTTTGATTCCACATCTGTTATCTCAGAAGGACGGTCATCTGCTCAATGTCAAGCTTCACTCTCTTCATCTAACAGCCTGGCATATTCTGTGTTGAAACACAGCAGGTCTCAACTTCCTCAACAAGTTTTAAATGTGATTATGGAAGCTAGAAGACCTAGTACAAGGAAAGTGTACGCAGAAAAATGGAAGAGATTTTTATTTTGGAGTACAGCAAAGAATTTGGAGATTTCTGAGCCTAATTTGAGTGTGGCTCTTCAATATCTTACTGAGTTATTGGACAAAGGTTTGTCCTTCTCTTCCATTAAGATTCATGCTGCAGCAATTTCAGCTCACTATGATTGTGACCCACCATTGTTTTCGCATCCTTTGTTCAAGCAGTTTCTTAGAGGGGCAAAGAATATAAGACCCCACGTAGAGCTCCTACTCCTGCTTGGGATCTCAATTTTGTGTTGGAAAAACTTACTCTACAACCTTTTGAGCCTCGGCTACTGCTGAATTGAAATACTTGTCAGGGAAGACTGCTTTTCTGTGGCCTTTTACTTCTGCAAGAAGTGTGTCTGTGTTGCAGGCCCTTATGGCAGTAGAGCCCTTTTGATTTTCCATAAGGATAGGGTATCATTACGTACTAATCCTTCCTTTATGCCTAAGGTGGTTTCTAGTGTGGCTTTAAACCAAACTATTCATTTGCCTACTTTTTATGCAGACCCCCAAAATAAAGGGGAAAAGATTTTGCACACTTTAGATGTACACAGGCAATTGCGTTATTATTTAAGCAGGACTAAGGATTTTAGGCAGTCTCAGCAGTTGTTTGTTTCTTTTGCTTTGAGTTCGCAGGGCAAGCCTGTGTCAAAACAAACTATTTCTAGGTGGATTGGGTTTTGCATTGCATTTTGTTATTCCCATCATGGCAAGGAGATTCCAGCTGGGATTAGGCCTCATTCCACTAGGGCTACTGCCACTTCAACAGCATTTCTAAGGGGTGGCAACTAAGGATATTTTGGAGGCAGCTACTTGGAGTTCAGTGCATACTTTCTCTAAGCATTATCACCTTCCTCTCTACTCTAAGTCTAGGGTTGGTTTTGCCACAGCTATTTTGCAAGGCATGTTGTCAGCTCCTGCTTCTTTATGATTTGCCAGCCTCCCTTACCTCTGCTTTGGGATTCTACCCAATAGTTAGGACTGCAGCAATGTGGAATGAAGAACATAGAACAGTTTTGTACCTACCATAAATGTAGATGTTCGAGGATCCACATTGCTGCAGTCCAATTTACCCTCCCTCCTTCCCCTCTGTGTTTAGGGGTGGTTGTGTAGGTGAGGTTATATGCTGATAATTTTGTATATATTGTACATATTTTTGGTGCAGGTATATTGGGCCTTGTCTTTTTAGGGTCTTCTGACATCTGGGGCAAGAAAAGACTGAGGATATGACGTCGGTCATGCGCATTAGTACCCTGACGTACTGACGTCAGTCTAATGCGCCCTGACTGACGTCAGCCATATACTTTGGTATTCGGGCCGACTGGATAGCGGACTACCCAATAGTTAGGACTGCAGCAATGTGGATCCTCGAACATCTACATTTATGGTAGGTACAAAACTGTACTTTCGATGTAAGTGCACTAAAAATGCTGTTCACTGAACTGATATAGACCTGTGCAACCAACACCATTTTCCTTGCCTGCTTCCGCAAGCAAGCATATTTCAGTGCAAATTACTGGGGGGGGGGGCAGATTTCACCTAGACAATCTGTCAAGGCATTTATTGTTCATTATTGATCAACTGGTACTAATATAACAGTTGCATGCCTTGCCTTCTCCATTGCCAAAACATAGCCTGCTGTGATATGTCTACCGACTAGAAACAACAGATGGTGCTACTGCCAAAATTCAACAAGACAACGATACCACACCAAGAACTTTATTAGATAAAGCTTTCGGGTCTACACCCTTCATCAGTATAAATCAATGCAATAAATCAACATTTAAATAGGAGAACATAAAATCACATGCTTCAGCCCATCCCACATCCTAATAAACAATCAAGCCTAAAAGTAATACAACACTCATAAAATACTATATAAATATATATATATGTGTGTGTGTGTATATATATATATATATATATATATATATATAAAATGTGTGTGTGTATATGTGAAAATAACAATTATATATGTAAAAATAACAAATAATACCTACTAGAAAGTGAAAAATAAATATACCTACTTAGAAGTAAAGAAATTCCTATTATGCATAAAATTCTTCCATTTAAACAGAAAAATTCTTCCATTTAAACCAAGGAAATAAAAAAATCTTCCATTTAAACCAAAGAAATAAAAATTACACATAACTTATATAAAACAATATACAGGTATACAAACATATTCACACACATACAAATATATACACACAAAACCACAAATCTATAATAAACTCCATCAAGCACGAATACTATGTAATACCTTTACTAAAGCCTCTCTCTCTGCCTCTTAACCAGTACTGGCTTCAGGCTGACTGCATTATTTAAACCAGGGGCTACGTCCGCCTGGAGTCTAATAATCCACTCTAATTCTTTCAACTCCAAAGAATTATTGATATCACCTTTCCTTATACTCACTTCCATTTTGCTCAACACCCTAAACTTAAAAACATGCCTTTCACGTTTATCTGTGGCATGCTTACTCAAAGCATTTGTTAATACCTTTCTCCTTACTTCAGATTTATGTTCCACTATTCTTTCTTTTAACTTTGTAATTTGTTTTGCCCACATAAAACGATGTACACAATGTACATGTAGCTAAATATACTATCTTTTCCTCATTACATGCAGTTAATGTTCTAAAAGCAAAAACTTCTCCACTTATGGGATGCTGAAAAACAGAATCTCCTTCATATAAATCATTACAACAAGAGCAGTTATAACATTTGACTATCCCTACTGCTTTGTTTTTTTCCGTTAGTTTTAACTTGAAAATCTTTATAACATAATTTCTGCTTCAGAGCTCCTATAAGCAAACCTAGGTTTATCACCTACAATAGATTTTATCTCAGACATAGCCAATAAAATTGGCCAATTCTTCTCTACTATACTACATACATTCCGTGTGTTCAAGTTATACGTTGTCAGATATCTCAAGGTTCCATCAACTGCACATAAATCATCATTAATTGTCTCACTGCCACCTCCCAATATCGGCCTATACTTAAACTGTCTTTCTCTTATCACTTCCTCACTTACTTTATTTATTAAATGTTTGGAATAGCCAATTCTCTCAAATTCTTGTGACATATTCTCTACTTGTTCAGAAAAAATATCCTCAACCATATTTAACTTACTTAATCTTGTGAATTGTGCTTTAATTATTCCTTTAAAGATATGGGGGGCATGCATACTATCCCTATTCACATACCTCAAAGCATCAACCTACTTTCTGAAAACCTTGGATTCTAGTCTATTATTAACCTTAAACAAAGTTACATCCAAAAAAATCATACTACTATTCGAAGCTTCCATTTTAAACTTTTAAAAATCAGTTGAATCATTCAGGTACTGCACATATGCTTCCAACTCCAATAAGGAGCCTTTCCATATCATAAAACAATCATCAACAAATCTTTTATAAAACAACACTTTCTCATTTGATTGACTATTTATATCCAATATAACCTTTTTCTCCCATTCATATAACACAGGATTAGCATAAGTGTTGGCAATGGGAGTACCCATTACCACACCTGTAAGTTGTAAAAAAGGTTGTCCATCAAAAATAAAAACATTATGTGACAAAACTACTTCTAGAAGAGGCTAAAAACCAGGGGCGGCTCGTGGCATAGGGCTGCTGTACTGCAGCCCCCTCAAAAATAAAAAAGAGAAAGAAAAATGAAAGAAAAATGAAAAAAAAAAAATTACTTTTCGAAATTCGCGGACTTCGCGCATGCGCATAGACCGAGTCCCGACTACTGTCGGTCTATGCGCATGCTCAAGGCAGTCCGGCCGTCCCCATAGGGGAACACAAGGAGACGTCTGTGCACTTTTACAGTGCACAGACTCGCCAGGATTATGGGTCGTGTCCGGACTGCAAGAGCAGCAGCAGGGACTCGGGACAGAGCATTAGGGATCTCGTCGGGAAGGAGCATTAGGATCTCGTCGGGCAGGAGTATTAGGATCTCGCGGGTCTTTCAGTATTGCGCGAGAAGGATGTACGTTAGCTAGCTGGATGTATTCAGGTAAGGTGCCTTTTAATTTACAATGTTTATTTGTATGGTGCTTATGCTTTAATTTACAATGTTTATTTGTATGGTGCTTATGCTTTACTGGAGTTTGTGCTTTTTAATTTACAATGTTTATTTGTGTGTGTATGGTGCTTATGCTTTACTGGAGTTTGTGTATGGTGCTTATGCTTTACTGGAGTTTGTGTATGGTACTTATGCTTTACTGGAGTTTGTGTATGGTGCTTATGCTTTACTGGAGTGTGTGTATGGTGCTTATGCTTTACTGGAGTGTGTGCATGGTGCTTATGCTTTACTGGTGTGTGTGTGTGTGTGTGTGTGTGTGTGTGTGTGTGTGTGTGTGTGTGTGTGTGTGTGTGTGTGTGTGTGTGTGTGTGAAAATGCCCCAGGTGCTTATGGTGGTGTGGTAGGGAATGCCTCAGGCTTGAACCCTGTATGCAGGTGTTAAAGACTTGAGTTCCCTACCCACCACCATTTGTAAAAAAATTTCAGATTTTTGCCTCATATTCGATCTGATCTGTTCCTCATAATATCTGTGGTTTGTAAATGTTGCAATGCTTGATATTTGATGGTGTAGTAGTAGCATTGTTGCCTCACAGCTGCAGGTTCTTGGGTTTGATTATTGGCTGGGGTTCCTTCTTTGTGGGGTCTGTATCTTCTCCCTGTGTTTGTGTGGGTTTGCTTTTGTGTCCTCCCATGTTACAAAGACATGTCTGCATTATTTCTTCCTGGGCCTCTGCTGAAAATTGTTTATTTGTTCCAAGTCAGACTGTCCTGATTAAAACATGTTAAATAAAATTGACAGGCATTTGAATTTCAGACTTAAGGGTTTCTGAAGGTTTAATTCCTTGCGTATTTGATGGTGCAGTGGTAGTATTGTTGCCTCACAGCTATAGGTTTTCTGGTTTGATTCTTGGTTGGGGTGGCTTCTGTGTGGAGTGTGCATCTCCTGCCTGTGTTTGTGTGGATTTGCTCTGGTGCCCTGCCATTTTACAAAGATGTGTCTGCAGTTTTAATCCCTGCGTCTCTGCTGAAAATTGTTTTTGTTCTGTCCGCAGTAAAATTGACAGGCATTTGAATTTCAGACTTCAGGTTTCTGAATGTTTAATTCCTTGCATAATTGATGGTGCAGTGATAGTATTGTTGCCTCACAGCTATAGGTTTTCTGGTTTGATTCTTGGTTGGGGTGGCTTCTGTCTGCATCTCCTCCCTGTATTTGTGTGGATTTGCTCTGGTGCCCTGCCAGTTTACAAAGACGTGTCTGCAGTATTAATCCCTGCGTCTCTGCTGAAAATTGTTTTTGTTCTGTCCGCAGTAAAATTGACAGGCATTTGAATTTCAGACTTCAGGTTTCTGAATGTTTAATTCCTTGCATAATTGATGGTGCAGTGATAGTATTGTTGCCTCACAGCTATAGGTTTTCTGGTTTGATTCTTGGTTGGGGTGGCTTCTGTCTGCATCTCCTCCCTGTATTTGTGTGAATTTGCTCTGGTGCCCTGCCATTTTACAAAGACGCGTCTGCAGTATTAATCCGTGTGTCTCTGCTGAAAATTGTTTTTGTTCTGTCCGCAGTAAAATTGACAGGCATTTGAATTTCAGACTTCAGGTTTCTGAATGTTTAATTCCTTGCATAATTGATGGTGCAGTGATAGTATTGTTGCCTCACAGCTATAGGTTTTCTGGTTTGATTCTTGGTTGGGGTGGCTTCTGTCTGCATCTCCTTCGTGGATTTGCTCTGGTGCCCTGCCATTTTACAAAGACGTGTCTGCAGTATTAATCCCTGCGTCTCTGCTGAAAATTGTATTTGTTCTGTCCGCAGTAAAATTGACAGGCATTTGAATTTCAGACTTCAGGTTTCTGAATGTTTAATTCCTTGCATAATTGATGGTGCAGTGATAGTATTGTTGCCTCACAGCTATAGGTTTTCTGGTTTGATTCTTGGTTGGGGTGGCTTCTGTCTGCATCTCCTCCCTGTATTTGTGTGGATTTGCTCTGGTGCCCTGCCATTTTACAAAGACGTGTCTGCAGTATTAATCCCTCGTCTCTGCTGAAAATTGTTTTGTTCTGTCCGCAGTAAAATTGACAGGCATTTGAATTTCAGACTTCAGGTTTCTGAATGTTTAATTCCTTGCATAATTGATGGTGCGGTGGTAGTATTGTTGCCTCACAGCTATAGGTTTTCTGGTTTGATTCTTGGTTGGGGTGGCTTCTGTGTGGAGTGTGCATCTCCTGCCTGTGTTTGTGTGGATTTGCTCTGGTGCCCTGCCATTTTACAAAGATGTGTCTGCAGTTTTAATCCCTCGTCTCTGCTGAAAATTGTTTTTGTTCTGTCCGCAGTAAAATTGACCGGCATTTGAATTTCCAACTTCATGTTCTTCAGAATACATAGTAGCACAACCTTTTTTTTTTTTAGCAATTTTCAAGTTTATAAGATGAATATTTTAAATTTGTCCCTATTTTTGGGACTGTATTCCCCCATTATTGGCTTCGTCCAGGTTTTTGTGCTAAGGTTGACAGCTATGGCAAGAACTGAATTCACTGAATATGTTTGAGGGCTGTATTCCCTCATTACTGGGTTTGTCCAGGTGTTTTGTACTAAGAGGTTGACAGCTATGGTGAGAACTGAATTCACTAAATGATAGCCATTTAAGTTTCAGTCTTCCTCTCTTTTACAAAGCAGCTGATGTGGCGAGTGGTATGTTACTCTGACTGTTTTTGCTCAGGGACCTTGGCAGTAAAATATATGGTGGCAACACAACATTTTATTCTAGCAACTTTCCAAGATTATACAAGCAATGTTTAATGTGTCCCTGTTTTTGGGCTTTTGACCCCCCCCCCATACATTTTGGCTTTTTCCAGTTTTCTTGAGCTGCGAAGTTGAGATGCAGTTGAGTATTGAGTAGATTTTACAAGGAACTGAGAGCTGCAGGGGAATAGAAGTTTAGTGCTTTGCCTAGTTAATACTATAGCACAACAGGTTGTGTACTTGCTTTTGATGCAGAAGGTTGTGGGTTCTACTCCCACAAGGGGTAGATGCTGCCGTACTGGGAATGTTCTCCTTGGTGAAGATACTAACTATGAGTTCGTTATCAGTTTGCCATCCATTTCCTCTTGCAATATTATTACTAGCTTATCATTTTTTTAATGTAATATAGACAATTTATTCCTGAGGGGCAACAGACACTTTATTTTTCGATGAAACCATGAAATATAAAGGTGATTGCTAGCAGCAACCACTTCATTAGTTACAGATTTCTTTAATGTGGAATTATTTAGATGACTGACTTCAGAGATTGTGCATATTTACTGATAATGGACTGTAGAATTGTGCATATTTACTGATAAAGGTGGACTGTAGAATTGTGCATATTTACTGATAATGGTGGACTGTGGAATTGTGCATATTTACTAATAATGGTGGACTGTGGAATTGTGTATATTTACTAATAATGGTGGACTGTGGAAGTCTGAGTAGACTTTTATGATAAATGTTCTCAACTGGGCAGTTTTGCCATTATGGGTGCATATGGTTTGTTTCATTGCTTACTGGAAAAAATGTTCAAAACAAATTTAAAACATCATGTAACAAGTGTACTGTATTGTACAAGGAATATAATTTTAGTACAATGAGGAAGGTGTATCAAAGAGCACATGTATGTTTCATATGCAAGGAGCCTATGATTCGAAAACAGCCCAACATTAATCTTTATCTGCCACTGGCAAAATGTATTTTCTTTGAATGTGGGTTTCAATGCTGTTTCAATGAATGTGAGTTTCAAGGGCAGAGAAGTTTTAATGCTAAGTTTTCATTGTGAGACTGCATTGCTTTGTTTAACAGATGACTTAGTGTTTGTGCTGTAAAATACAAAATAAAACTTTCAAATGAAGTCCAACTCATCATAGAAGTAAAGCAGTATGCACATTAGTGTTTATGGTAAATGGAGTGAAATAGCCAAGTATAATGGTTCATTGGAATGGCTGCAGAGGCTCCATTCAACCATTATTTTGTCAGGGGAAGGGCAGCAAACTCAGACAGGCCCAGCTGAACTATACCTCCCAACTGTCCAGATTTTCAAAGAATGAATAGATTTTTGCTTCTTATTTTTGGTTTGTTCATAAAATTTGTAGTTTTAATTCCTAAATGATTTGCCAGAAGTCACTCTAAGTTTCAGACTTCATAACCTTCAGAAAAATGCATGTTAAAGTAAGAGCTGTTCTATCAACTGTCTCAATTTATACAAGAGCAATTTTTAGTACTGTTTATATGTGCCCCCAATATATTTGGCCTTGTTCAGATTTACTGCATTAACAGGTTGAGAGGTACATGCAAATAAATTGCTTTATAGAATTAGGCATAGCCAACCTCTCAACTGTCCCCAATTTTTGGCTCAAAATGTTGCTCTTCCCCTTATAATCCCTCCATAAAATAGCAATTTTGGAAGAAAACATGGAGGGTTTACAATTAAGAAATAACTGTAATAATCAAAGTTATAGATTACTTGAAATGCATGTAGATTCTTTTATATTTTGTCAGCTGCTCAAGGTAGCAGTACTAATATTAAAGTGTCCCTTCTTTGACAGGTAGCAGCTGTATTGTGTGTCTATTTTATATTTTTGCATCAATGCTTTTGTCCATTTTTCATAAAATTGTGTTTTTGGCAAATTAGTGACATCACTAAAGACTGAAGTTAGAAAATGACAGACATTTGAGTTTCAGATTTTATACCCTTCAGAAAATTCATACTAATGCAAGACCTATTCTATTATCTTTCTAAGTTTATTAGAGCAATATTTAAAATTGTCCTTATTGTTGGGCCTTTGTCCCACTTCTGTGTATGGCTTTGTCCAGATTTCTTGCTCTTGAGGTTGAGAGGTATGACAAATGTGTCAGGGCCATCACAGTCAGCCAGAGAGATTTCAAATTGTGACATGCTTGTTGCACCCCACTCCCCATGTAGTGACTCTGGATGTGTCCAAGCAAGGCAAGGAGTAGTTGTATCTACCTTGGATGGGGAGGACACACTGCATAAGTACTACAGTGGCTTTTCATCTGTCCTTGATTTTGCAGAATGGTCTGGTTTCTGTCATATTTTTGTACTGTTGATTTATGCTTATTACTCAAAGTGCCTGTTGCTCTGTGTTTTAAGTAGCAATGCTTTAATGACCATAAGGTAAGCTTGTCTGAGATCGTAAGATGCAAGTAAGCTTTAATAAGCATACTGTTAAAGAATTGCCAACATTGAAAGCCTTTCTGTTGTTGCCATGCAGAGAATACTTGACTAGATAATGTATAAGCCTTGGGTATTAAAGGACAGGATTCCATTATTTTAAAAAGCTCATTACACTTGTTGGAGACTTCCAGTCATCTCTACAGACTTTACCCGTAAACTAAACAGAATGCCAATCATGTGTGGTCCATAACCTGTACAGTAATCCGTTAAGCAATGTATCTTGAGCTTGTTTCTTGTTTGCTTTTCATTTTTTACTTTTATCATGTTTTCCCCATGAAACAAGTTGTCAGGCAGCAGGTCTTTTTTGGATAAGAAACATTTTTACAAGTGGGGGCAACACATAGATTTCTACTTTCAGCATGTTACTTGGTACTTTAATAAAGCTGAATATATTATAATTAGGACTGCAGTGCAAGGAGAAGTGGTTTGAGTTGAGTGCTTCTGGTTTTCTTATACTTGATTTTGACTGGCATTCCAGTAATGTATTTAAAAAGTAATTTATTTTTTCATGCCTCACAACCTTTTGTTTCCATCTAGATATTAAGTAAGCTGTCATGCAGCCAATGCATTGAAATATTTTTATTCTTCTACACTTATTTTTGTCTTGATTGGACTTTCATAATGATGGTTTGCCACCCAGGGCAGCGTATTTAATTAAAGTTAGTTTTTTGTGGTTTTGTGCATAGCCCCTCCCCTTTCTGGTTGACCACACCCCTTCCCCTTGACCCCACCCATTCAGCTGTCTCCTGCAGCCCCCCTGTGATTTGAAGTCACCAGCCGCCACTGCTAAAAACAACATGAAGTAACTGGCAAATACACACCAAAGTGTCCAAAAAGTGAAGTCCTTGTAATGAAAATGGAAAAATAAGACGCTGATGGCTGTAGTATCCAAAAAGGCCTTTACTAGTGCAAAAACACAAGCGCTTTCACAAACGAGCTTCTTTAGGTGTACTTCAAGCACTACAAATACACACCTTTTATACTATCAAACACATCACATGACCTAAATCCTTAATTACAATATTTTAAAAAACACATGACATACTTAAAATAAAAAATAAAAAACTCAATACGTAGCTGTTAGAAATGCTACATTAATACTTTTAATACATATATCAAAAACTAAGAACAACATATCAAGAGACAAAAAGCAAAAAACTATCTTTTCAATGGCCTTTTTCTTAATCTAGGTCTTAAGGGGATACATTCATTGAGGCCATGCCCTTCTGTACGCCTTAACTTAGTAATCCACATTGCTTCTGAGTTTTCAGTCCTGTTATAAATGTCACCTTGCCTTAGACTCTCTTGAGTTAGGCTAATAACTCTGAAGCTGAAAACATGTGTCTGATCAGTGTTAGTGACATGCTTTGCAAGTGCATTGATGGTGCTACCTTTCCTGATGTTATAAATGTGTTCCCTAATGCGTTCTCTAAGATGTCTGTCCATCTTGCCAACGTAAAACATGGAACATGTCTTGCAGCTGGCAAGATAAACAACATGTCTGGTGTCGCAGGTGGCTGAAACATGAAAAAAATATTCCTTCCCTTGATCAGGGTGATTAAAAGACAGACTACTGTCTATGTATCCGCACCAGTTGCAGGAACCAAACTGGCTGGTGCCAGAGTGTTCTCTACCTAGTGCAGTCTCCCTAGGACAGCATAATCGCCTCTTGATAGATCTATCATTCCTAAAGCTAATCCTGGGGACAGTGTCAATGAGGTCAGCTATACTACTATCTGTCAGCAAAACCTGCCAATGTTTCTTAATAATTTCAGTATATCTGTTAACATCAGATGTATATTTCAAACACATTCTAAGTTGATTACTTATAAGATCTCCCTTGGGCTTATCTGTATGATGTGTCCTCTGAGAGAAGTAAGGCCTTGCTTCTCTACCTCGCTTCTGAACAGCCACAGGTACATGTTGTGTTAAAATCTTATCATCCTAGCCTCGTTCTCTTAAATAACCAGTGACTTTGCTTAATTCACAGTCAAAATCTACTTCTCTAACACTAAGTCTAGAGGCCCTCATAACTTGATTAGTGACAACATTCCTAAAAATATGTGGGGGGTGTGCATTACGATGTAAGAGATGATTGACATGGCAATCCTTCCTATGTAATTTCGTGTAGACTAACCCTGTTTCATCTCTAACAACAGCCACATCTAAAAAGTCCAACTCCTCATAGGACATCCTATGCGTAAAATGTAAAAAAGTTGTGGACTCATTAATAGAAGATAAAAAAGTACAAAGATTGTCTTCATCACCCTCCCATAAAATAAAAACATCGTCCACAAACCTGCGGTAAAATCGAATATACTGTGAAAAAGGGCCTTTAAAATGTAGTCCTCTTCCCAAACTACCATGACTGCATTGGCGTAGCTATTGGCACAAGATGTGCCCATAGCCACGCCATTGCACTGTCTGAAGAACTGATGTGCAAAAAGGAAAATATTGTGTTCCAAAACTAGCTCTAGGAGAACAATCAATAAATCAACTAGTTCTACATTATAAGATGAATAATCACTCAGTTTAGTGCGGCAGTTCTTGAGTGATTATTCATCTTATAATGTAGAACTAGTTGATTTATTGATTGTTCTCCTAGAGCTAGTTTTGGAACACAATATTTTCCTTTTTGGACATCAGTTCTTCAGACAGTGCAATGGCGTGGCTATGGGTGCATCTTGTGCCAATAGCTACGCCAATGCAGTCATGGTAGTTTGGGAAGAGGACTACATTTTAAAGGCCCTTTTTCACAGTATATTCGATTTTACCGCAGGTTTGTGGACGATGTTTTTATTTTATGGGAGGGTGATGAAGACAGTCTTTGTAGTTTTTTATCTTCTGTTAATGAGTCCACAACTTTTTTACATTTTACGCATAGGATGTCCTATGAGGAGTTGGACTTTTTAGATGTGGCTGTTGTTAGAGATGAAACAGGGTTAGTCTACACGAAATTACATAGGAAGGATTGCCATGTCAATCATCTCTTACATCGTAATAGTGCACACCCCCCACATATTTTTAGGAATGTTGTCACTAATCAAGTTATGAGGGCCTCTAGACTTAGTGTTAGAGAAGTAGATTTTGACTGTGAATTAAGCAAAGTCACTGGTTATTTAAGAGAACGAGGCTATGATGATAAGATTTTAACACAACATGTACCTGTGGCTGTTCAGAAGAGAGGTAGAGAAGCAAGGCCTTACTTCTCTCAGAGGACACATCATACAGATAAGCCCAAGGAAGATCTTATAAGTAATCCACTTAGAATGTGTTTGAAATATACATCTGATGTTAACAGATATACTGAAATTATTAAGAAACATTGGCAGGTTTTGCTGACAGATAGTAGTATAGCTGACCTCATTGACAATGTCCCCAGGATTAGCTTTAGGAATGATAGATCTATCAAGAGGCGATTATGCTGTCCTAGGGAGACTGCACTAGGTAGAGAACACTCTGGCACCAGCCAGTGTGGTTCCTGCAACTGGTGCGGATACACAGACAGTAGTCTGTCTTTTAATCACCCTGATCAAGGGAAGGAATATTTTTTTCATGTTTCAGTCACCTGCGCCACCAGACATGTTGTTTATCTTGCCAGCTGCAAGACATGTTCCATGTTTTACGTCGGCAAGACGGACAGACATCTTAGAGAACGCATTAGGGAACACATTTATAACATCAGGACAGGTAGCACCATCAATGCACTTGCAAAGCATGTCACTAACACTGATCAGACACATGTTTTCAGCTTCAGAGTTATTAGCCTAATTCAAGAGAGTCTAAGGCAAGGTGACATTTATAACAGGACTGAAAACTCAGAAGCAATGTGGATTACTAAGTTAAGGAGTACAGAAGGGCATGGTCTCAATGAATGTATCCCCTTAAGACCTAGATTAAGAAGAAGGCCATTGAAAAGATAGTTTTTTGCTTTTTGTCTCTTGATATGTTGTTCTTAGTTTTTGATATATGTATTAAAAGTATTAATATAGCATTTCTAACAGCTACGTATTGAGTTTTTTATTTTTTATTTTAAGTATGTCATGTGTTTTTTAAAATATTGTAATTAAGGATTTAGGTCATGTGATGTGTTTGATAGTATAAAAGGTGTGTATTTGTAGTGCTTGAAGCACACCTGAAGAAGCTCGTTTGTGAAAGCGCTTGTGTTTTTGCACTAGTAAAGGCCTTTTTGGATACTACAGCCATCAGCGTCTTATTTTTCCTACTTCTAGAAGAGAACAAATGGTCTCAATATTTCTTCCAAACATCCCCATCTCATTATTCAAAAGTTCACGTATGGCATTGACCCCATGGTCATTGGGTATGACAGTAAAAAGTGAGGTGATGTCCATAGTAACCATAATATACTCAACTACATTATTATTCAACTGCCAGTTGTAAAGACTATTTAAAAAGTCATTCGTATCCTTTAACACAGTAGGACAGATTTTCAAATATTTCCCCAAGACATTTTGCAAGTATTTAGAGATGGGCTGTGTCACCCATCCAGCACCCGAGGCAATGGGTCTCAGAGGTGGGTTAGTGATATTTTTGTGTATTTTCAGAATACCATAAATCTGAGGTATTCTGGGTCTAGCAACACTCAAATAGTTAAACAACTCCATACTTAAATCATCATTAATTTGAAGCTCATAGATAGCCATGTTCACTTCAGTAATTACTTTCTGAACTTCCACAAAGGAAACTCTCCTAAAGGTATTTATATCATTCAACAACACTTTGAAATTTGCAAAATATTCATCCCTCTCCATTACCACAATTGCTCCCCCTTTGTCAGCTTGCTTTATTACTATAGTATTACATGCTTGTAGCTCCTTTAGAGCTAAATATTCAAAAAATGTTATATTATAAAAACTTTTACGAGCAGCATTACTCTTATAATACAATCGCAATTCTCGTTCAACAATATTAGAAAATGCATTCAGAATAGGGCATAGCATTGGCATAAACACACTTAACCTTCTACATATTGGTGTATGCAAATTATTATTTTTAAAAATCATTTTAAGACCAACCAAACGTACAAGCATCTTCAAATCTATAATCGCTTGAACAATGTCATCTCTTGCATTAGGGATGAATTTTAAGCCTTTACTTAGCAGTGATAGTTGTGCTTCTGTCAACAAAACCTTAGAAAGGTTTACAGTACCTTTGTTCGGTCTGACTATCGCTTGACAGACTTGTTGTGCACCAACGGACTGTTGTTCTTCCTCTTCCCTGGGACAGTCTGTTGCTGCTGATGCTGATATTGCAAATGAAACTCTTTCGGCTGTAATTGCGAGGCAACCTTCTCCGGTTGCTTCAGCAAAAAAGGAGAAAAAGAGGTTATTTCCCTTTGCAGTACGTTTTTATTCAAACTTGCCATATTGGACGCCATACCCTCCCTCATTCTGGGACATACAACATCTTCCTTTCTAACGTCGGCCCCACCACTACTGGAAGGTGATCCTTGCATCACGCCCTCTTCTTCACTTAAAGGCATATTACCATTTTCAGCTATAAGAACCGATCCATGAGCAGTCTTTACATGCTGAGTATTACACTGGATAGTTGAAGTTACATCTTTCTTCTGTTGTTCAAACACATCAAGTTGATCCAATGGACCTGTCTTTTTACTAACCACAGTGGCCGATGTTTTTTTACTAAGAGATACTGCATTACTCTCTTCCCTTGGCCAAGAGAAAATACGGTTTTGCTTAAAGTCGCCCATATCCCTATGCAGCTTATTCCTTTTCCTTTGTTGTAATTTTAAGTCCAAAGCATGCATTCGAGTTAAAAGCTCTGATATAACCCCACCGAGTCATTAAAGCAAGATAAACTAGTAATAGTGCTTTCAAGTTGTTCAATCTCTTCTATAAGTTTACTTTCTATGGGCTCAAAAATGTATTCATCAATTTCATATAGTCTGCACTTAGCTTAAGGTTTAGTTGTTGCCACTGCATTAGTAAGTCATTATCGGTATTGCCATAAGAGGGCATTTTTAATATTCTTAGCCCTCTTGCCACAATACCCAGTTCAAGATATGCCTGAAAACTCAATCTCTGCCACTGGAGATGTTTATAGGTTTGCATTTTCTTCTCCAAAGTTGACAAATGTTCTTTAAACTCTTTTACCTTTATATCTACAGCCACTTGCTCAGGAGCCGTTTCAAATACCATTTTTAGTAACGGATTCTCATGTAGCCGCAACAACTTTTTAACGGAGTTATTGGATTCTCTCACTTCAATCTCCATAATCCACTCAACACAGCCACCAGGAGTACATAGCAAAAACTCTCTGAACGAACACCACAACCACCACATGCTGAAGCTCTCCTTAATAAGCAGGTGTCAGCAGTATACACCAAATATACCAAACTAGAAACAACAAATGGTGTTACTGCCAAAATTCAACAAGACAACGATACCACACCAAGAACTTTATTAGATAAAGCTTTCGGGTCTACACCCTTCATCAGTATAAATCAATGCAATAAATCAACATTTAAATAGGAGAACATAAAAGCACATGCTTCAGCCCATCCCACATCCTAATTAACAATCAAGCCTAAAAGTAATACAACACTCATAAAATACTATATAAAAAATATATGTGTATATATATATATATATATATATATATATATGTGTGTGTGTGTGTGTGTGTGTGTGTGTGTGTGTGTGTGTGTGAAAAGAACAATTATATATGTAAAAATAACAAATAATACCTACTAGAAAGTGAAAAATAAATATACTGATGAAGGGTGTAGACCCGAAAGCTTTATATAATAAAGTTCTTGGTGTGGTATCGTTGATATGTCTACCGACTCCTGGCTAATAGGTACCAACCCATAGGGATCTAAGATGGGAATGTTTATTTTTATCATCAGCTGAATGACTTTCCTCATCTCATCCATTCAAGCATTTTTCCAGTCTCTCCAGCTACCTTCAAAAAACTATCCCCACCAGTCTGTATCAAGTTCCTGTGAGATCTCCTCCTAGAGCATTCATTTCCAAATGGCCCTGTATGTGGGTGCATGCATTCAAAGAAAGTTAGATAGGCGGACCGGCTGCCTGCATTGCATAGATCAGAAACTCCCAAACCACCCTCATGCGAGGGCAGAATGAGTATCTCCCACGTAACTCTAGATTTGGCATTTCCCCACAAAAAAAGACCTCTTCATATTATTTAAACTTTTGAATACTTGGCGCACAAGGAGAAGAACCATGAACTGCACCAGGTCCAGAACACGAGGTAAGAGAAACAATTGCAAAAAACCTGCACTTTCTGATCTAGGTCTAAAGTTAAGCTTTGCAATTTCTTATAGTGGCTTCTGAAAATGTAGTTGAACTGCTCTTGGTTAAATGTTTCTTTGCTGCTGGCAAACCAAATTCTCTGATACTTTATCTTAATTTGCCTTGTAGCAAACAGAAATCTCAATTGCAAATAATCTGACTGTTCCCAGTTCAGTGATATAGCACTGGTTTTAGTCAAATTGACCTTATACTCAGACATTTTCCCATATTTCTGGAGTATATTCTTTAGAGGGACCAAATACTCTAGGGGGTTTATAAGAGTTAATAATACATCGTCAACAAAAAAGAGATCTTCAGGTTCAAAGAACCACATTGGCATCCCTGAATATGTGATTTTCAAAGGTAAGCTGCTAAAAATGCTCCAGGTAGGTAGCAAACGAAAGGGGTGACAAAGGACATCCCAAGTGAATCCCTTTTGTTATCTGAAACATATCTAAAAGTGAGGAGAGTTTAACTCTCACATTTGCTAAAACATAAAACAGAAACTGCCATTGGACCATGTGAAATACTTTCTCTGCATCCAAACTAATTAAAAGCAATGGACTTCCCCTTTCCTCAGCCTTCTTTAAGTATCAGATCAGTACAGATTGTATTGTCAAATGTCTGGCACCCAGAGACAAATCCACACAGATATAGGTGTAATAAATGGAAATAAAGGATGAAATTCTTCTTGTTAACATGCCTGTGAATATCTTATAATCATGGTTCAAGACAGTAATGGGTCTGTATAAGGAAGGTTCAGGGGATCTTAGCAATTGTTAAGGCTAACAGGTATTACCCTTTGCTTCCAACAGGATGGGAGGAGTCTTCCTGCAGGATCGTAATCATTAGGATAATCCATGGTCTTAACTGTGTCCCATCCCAGTTGCCAGACTTCAATGGGGATCCCATCTAACCCAGGAAATTTACCTTTCTCGTTTCTGGCAACTACCTCCTCTAACTCGTCTGTTGTGGTAGGTACAAATAGTTGTTTTTGATCCATTGTTAGCTGCTCCAAAGCATATCCCAACCCTGGGAGAAAGAGGACTGAGCTATCTCGTACACTCTCCTGAGAGCTATAATAGTCTCTGAAGGTGTCTATAATGCAGAATGGGTTGTGAGATGGGATGGTAGTCCCCATTTTGTAAATCCGTGGTACCATACACTCTACCTTTTGTTGTCTGAGGTGCTTTGCAAGATGTCACATATATGGCAATGATATATCATATATGATGTATGATATCATATGTAAGATATATCATATATGGTGATGAGCTTGCCCATGTGGATTGAATGGCAGCACACTGGAAGGTTAGTTTAGTATCTGTATAACACTGGACCTCTTTCTTGGCAAGGCCAAGCCTCCTAACCTGTTCCTGATTGAGTGAATTAATATTCTGTTGTAAATCTGTAATGATCTCCAGTGCTGCCCTATATTTTTTAACACTATTTGTTTTTATTTCTCTTAAATGTTGCATCTTCTAAAAACAAGTGTTTTATAACAATCCCACATATCAACTTAGCACAGGTTTCTGCTGTGGAACATACCCTGCAAATCAGTGTCCAATCACAAAACTTCAGTTATTTCAATATAAACTGGGAAACTCCAATGTTTGACATAATGTTGGAGCAGGGAAGTCATAAGATAGTATTAGGAGTGAGTGATCAAATATAAGTATAGGCCGAGTAACTAGGGCTTGTAGCTCATGTATTTGTTTGATAACCATATAAATTCTGTTTATCCTGGGCCATATTTTGTATTTTGTCGAATAATATGTATCCCGATTCCTTCCCCCCTGCAAAACTATGCATGTCCACATCTGTCAGACTCAAGTTTATAAAAAGGTTCTAAACCTGCCTGCTCACGTTTATGAGTGGTTTATTTCTAGGTCTAACATTAACTACCAGCCTACTGGTAACTTGATTCCAGTCACCCACAATAAAAACTGTGCTATCTGCAAAATTTAACAACTGAGTTATCAGTTTCTTATAGACTGGGAACTTGGAATTTGGTGGAAAATATATAGTGGCAATAGTCAAAACTGCCCCATCTAATGTACCCTTTACTGCGGCCATTATTCCTCCTTTTGTCTGCTGTGCATTCTTATATATGAAAATTTAAAATGTAAACCCACCCTTTGCTAGGTCGCCACCCCTCTTTATTTCCTTGTTGGGTAGGCAGAGCTGTTAAGTACTCTAAAACTCCATCTGATAAGTGTACAGACTGACTGGTCAGATGTGTCTCCATAAGGGCCATAAAATCCACTTGTAGTTTCCTCAGGTATAGTAGGGTCCTGTCTTTTTGTAATGTGGTTATTCAACTCGTTTACATTCCAGCTTGATAATTTTATTGAAATCATCCTTTAATCATATTTATTTATTTTTTTAATTTTATTTATTTATTATTTGTTTACCAGGTAAAGTCCGACTTGGATTGAACCAATTGTCAGCAGAGGCCTAGGGAGAAACACTCCAGACACATGTCTTTGTAATGTGGGAGGAAACCCTCATGAACACAAGGAGGACATGCAGACTCTGCACAGAAGGCACCCCAGCCGAGAATTGAACCTGTTGCTGTTAGGCAACAATGCAAACCACTGCACCACTGATTTCCTTTCAGACACCTCAACCAGCACCTCTTCCAGTACACATTTCTCTTTTTCACCCTTCCTTGTAGCAAATAAAACATCTGGAAAAACAGTAGATTGAATAGCATATACCCTTATATACAATTCTGTATAGCTTGGATGATCAGTGTCTTCTCCCAGAGTGTCTGCTGTCTTTTAAAGAGCTGGAAGGTGTCTCACCTAGCTGAAGATGAAGTATTCAAATTACCAGTCTGTTGAGGGCAGAATGATATCCCAGGTGAGTTTACTTTGTTTATGGAACTGTCCTTTCTGGTATTCAATGCATTAAAGGTGAGCACTGCTTGTCAACAAATATAGGAAGTAACATTTCAGACCCTTTTGTTTACAGGCTGGAAACACCAGAATAAACTGTGTTATGGCAAAACATGATGGTCAACAAACACCCTGTTCTCTCCCATTTTTAGTTGCATCCCTGGCTTCCAAAATTTAGCAAGAATACTCTCCTTTAGGGCATAGGTTTCATTGTGCACCACTATTTCCCTGGGCAGTTTATTCTTTGAGTCTTGTGGTCTACAAGCAACTCTGTGCACCCTTTCTTTTTTATGGTGCCTAAGGGAGATTTGTCCAGGCAGCAAACTGTGTTTTTACAAACTACTACCAGTTGCTTCCTTCAGCACCCTCAGTATTCCTGACAATTTCAAGTTGTTGCTCTGAGATCTATCCTCCAATTTTGTCAGCTTATGCTCCATAAAATCAAAATGAGCTTCATATGCATCAGTACAGGCTGTCAGCTCCATGTTTTCCTCCATCAAGGCTTGAAGGTGTTAGAGCAGATAGTGAAATGGTTCTCCACCTCTGTGAGTCATAAGACATTCTGTGCCATACAGTTTTGGAGGGATTTAGTCATCTCTCTTAGCTCCTGAAATATCTGCTGGCATGATGGCTGCTAAGGGTTAAGTGTATCAACCTGTTTGTTGTCCATAGCTACCACCATAACTTTGTCACTTGCTGTTACTAACGGTTGCTGCTTTAAAGGACTGCAAGTTTTCCTTTTTGATTTATGATTTTTAGACATGTAGGCATTCCACTTTATTAGCCACCTGGTGCTATTCTGCAAAGGTAATGTAATCAATAAGCATTTTTCTTTTGATCAATCCAGGACTTGCACTCGCTGTCATGCTACTGCACTTTGAGCTGCCTTGCCAGATGTCCTCAGAACTAGAAGAAATCTTGGAAGAATGTAGGGCTTACTATAGAGGACTGTACAAGGGGGAACCCACAAAGAGGTGAGTTCACACTGGAGAGAGAGGATTGGGAGTATGAGGGTGGAAGAGTAACATTAACTGAAGAGGAGAACAAAGGGATAGTGAAACCAATGTGGGAAAAGGAAGTGAAAGGAGGAGCCTTGCTTAAGATAAAGAAAGGTAATTCACTGGGATGTAATGTGATCACAAATGAATGTGGGAACTGCTAAAGGAAAGAAAATCATTAAATGTGGGTACAATTATTTAATGAAGTCTTGAAGGCAACAGTCACCAAGCTCATGGGGAGAGGCGATAATTATAGTCATAGATAAGGAAGGGAAGAATTTGTTGTTGCCTGCCTCCTACCAGCCAATATCTATTATGAACCATGATTACAAGTGTTAAAAGCTGTGACATCCCTCCTCTGGGCCAGTGATCAAGGAGTCTCAATCGTCACCACGGACACCGGTGCGGGCTGTTCACTTGGAACAAAGATAGATACACACAGTATTTCCAGATGCAGCTCTCTGCAGCAAGCAGAATTTCTGTTTAGTGCGCAAAGGGAACTTTTTCCCCATCCTGGGTATGGTTTTCCTGTCTCTCGTCAGGCCCCAAGTAAGACTCCACACTGACCACAGCTGTAGAGTTAAGTCCTCAGCTGGGTGTTCCAAGCTAAGTTCTCTACACCCTCTGTGAAACCAGTGCTCTGTGTTCCTACTCCAATAGCTGATACACTCACTGTTTGAAGTTTTTCACATACACACACACACACACACACACACACACACACACACACACACACACACCTGGGAAAGGCCGGCACAGATTTACCAGCTATGCCCCTCTGCCCAGACTGTAAGGTAAGTACTGCCACCAGAACACTCAAAAGCCAGCTGCTCTAAGGCTCTTACAAGGGTATCCAATTATACTGAGTAACATTAATGCTAATACAAATGGTAGTGTTTGACCAATGCAAAAAGGCTTTCAGAAGCAGCCACAGTGTCGCCAAATAAATAAGTACTCTCAAAGGTTAAAATATTCTCTAAAAGACCAGCCACTATGAAAAGTTCAAATATATTTAATAATAAATAATAAATTAATATGAAAATGCTAAATATATATTTACAATAAACACCAGAGTTTTAGTCACAGGAAATGTTAAAAATAATACAGATGGAAAAGTTCACACAGAACTAATCTCACTATATTTTCCTGACTGACAAAAGGATTACTGTTCCCTAGTTCATTTACTAGAGCAGGGCAAGATGAAGTGAGTGAGCATTCTTGTCAGTTCCAGTAACAGACTGCCCTGAGACTTCTGTCTCATCTAGTATTATAACATCATTTCAGTGCTGGATTAAAGTATGAAATCACATACATCTAGTCACCTGAATTCTGATTCCCACACTACCCCCTTTACTAGAAACTGAAACGGAATTGAGCACATGTCATAATACACACACACACACACACACACACACACACACCTTTGCTAAGATGCATTATAGCTGTATAAAACCTTTTCAAAAACTTCCAATCTTCCAGGGTGGCAATTAGTTCACCCCAAAGGACAATACAGTTGAATTTCTAGTCCTGGTTTTCACAGACGTTTTGTCTCTGGCTGCAATCAGAACTGTAAAATACGATCACTGTGGCCTAAACCAGGTAATTTAATTTCAGACTATTTTTCAAAGTTAAGCTGGACTGAGATTAATCTCTTCTCTTCCAGTATCGTCTGTTATAGTATATTCATTTCAATAGTTATAATACAGTCTGATATGTAGGTGTATTTCTTTTCTGTCCAGCAGGGCCCACTGTTGGTACATTTTTAACACAAGCAACTTTACAAATACATTTTCAACACAAGCGGCTGTACAAATCAATTTGATATACAAATGATATATAATTATTTACAAAACTCCAGAAAACTATGCTGGCATATGTTACACATCCACTGCCCTACTTCACCTGGCATAGCTGACACTGTCTCACACAAGCAAATACTGGCAAGTAGAATGGCACCATTACAGCAGAGACTGATCTACAAGGACCAGTTAGGGTTTATGGGGGGGGGGGGTGGATAATCTCATCAAGGTTGTGACGATAGTGCTAGATACAGCTAAGGTGGGTCTGGAGCTAGTATTCATTTAATTGGATGCAGAAAAGGCATTTGATAGGGAACTTGGAATTTGTTTTGTAAGTTAAGGGGAAATACATTTTCTGGAAGAATAGATGCAGATGATGAAGGATATATGCAAAAGGAGCTACAGCCAGAATTAAGGTTAAGGTAAGGCTATTGGGAATTGTAGAAATTCAGAGGGGAATAAGGCAAAGGTGTCCGGTCTCACATTGCTTTTTGACCTTTATATAGAACCTCTAGCAGAGGTCATTAGAAATTCCCAAATTAGAGGTTTGCCTTGAGGAAATAAAGAGAAGAAAATATCTTTATATACAGATGCCATATTAGTGTTTATGTCCCACCCCGAGGAGTTTGTAAAGGTGTTGTGCAGGCTATTGGAGGATTTTGGCAAGAAGTCAGGATATAGACTAAATCGATCCATGCCACAAACCATTCTGTTAAATAGTGAGGGGGCAGTTTCTGGAAAGGGGAAATATGATATTTGGGGGGGGGTTGACTTAAAGGGAATCAAGACAATACCATCAGAGCCACCTATAACAGGATATATGAGAAAATAAAAGAGCAGTTGCAGAAATGGAAATGAATTTGGATGGAGATAGAGCAAAGAATCCAGATCCTGAAAATGGCTATACTTTCTCAGTATTTATATCCAGGTATGGTGTTTGCTAAAATCCTAACTGTTCAGTTGTTAAAGAAAATGAAGAGGACGTTTGTTTGGGATGGGGGGGGGGGGTAAACCAAGAGTCATGTGCGTTCTGACAACACAGAAAGAGAGGGGAGGATTGGGAGCTCCAGATTTGAAAACAGAATTATTGGACTGCTTAGTAGCAAATGTAATATGGCTGGTAGATGTGGATTATATAGCTGACTGGAAAAATGGTGAGAGACAAGGAATTAGAATGAGGTAGGACAGAGGATTTTCTGGTGGTGGTATGAGGCTTCCCTGTGAAAAAATTAAATTGTGGTGGTTGAGACAAATGCATCATGCATTTAACCTTCAATGGCAACAGGGGAAAGGAGTGCAGGTAATAGAGAGATTAATCACAGTTGGTGTTAACGAAGTAGAGGAAGTAAGAGAAACACTAACATGGCAGTTTAAAGAAAAAACAACAGGAAATGAGATATTGGGCTCATTTAAATAATGGGAACAGTTATAAAACATTGAAGGAAGTTAAAAAGGATTTTCATTTAGATGACATCCTGTAGTGGATTTACCAAAGAGTGCTAAGTTGTATATAGAGATAAAGCTAAAAATGACTGCAAATCCCATAGATGGTTCAAATCATCAAAGAATGGAGAGAAGAGGGCAAACCAGTGAAAAGTCTTGTCAGAAGAAATTAGATTCAAAAGGTACAGGGACAGGTGGATGATCAGGCAAGGCAATGATTGGGGCAGAAAAATACAGGAAGTGATAGAAAGGGATGAATAGGCCCACCTAGGTATGTAATGAAGGCTAGTTGATTCAGAATTTTTGTTTGATAGTGCCTGAATAAATATTTTTATACTCCGTCAAGACAACTAGAATGTTTGCAGGCAAGGGAATGCAATATTGAAAATGCCTGGAACTAGAAGGGTCAAGGATATATATATATATATATATATATATATATATTTTTTTTTTTGGGGGGGGGGCTTTCCTAAATGGGATATTCAGGAGGAATTTGACTTATGACTAATATTACTTATGCAGGCAGCTGTTCCTTTATCTGGTGGATTTATGTAGGAAAGTGTGTTTGCATGGGTTTGCTAGTACAGTACATGAAGCTGATAAAGAGATGTTAGGATTGGTGGTAACTGCAGGCAAAAAAGCAGTAACTTGGAAACTGAAAAGTTGAGAGATTTCTAAGTGGGAAAAGGTTGAGAATTTAATATAAAGAATAAGCCAGCAGGAAAGTAACAAAAAGGAGAAAAAAGGGAGCTAAAGGGAGGAAGTGGATTAAGGTGAAAAGCTGTATTTGATGCACAGAATAATGACACAAAAGATAATGGATAGGAGGAGGTGCCAAGAGGAGAGAATTTAGAGGAAGTTTGTGAGAAAAGAAAATCAAAATATGAAGGGCTGTAGTAAAATGCCAGAAAAGTAAAGATGTGGGCAGGGAGAATGCCTCAATGTAGAACTGGGGAAGAATGTTTAAGGAATTTGTATGTATGGTAGATTAATAAATGAGTCCTCCGGGGAAGGAAATAGGTTAGTGTTTCTGTAAGTTGTGCTATTGGTTCAATATTTTGTTCCCTTTTGTATTTATTTATTTATTTTTAGTGGGACTACTTGATTTGATGACTGGCTGTTTAAACACATAAGAATTAGAAATTCAGCCATAGATATGTTAAATGTGGGGTCAATTTGTAATGGGATTTTTCTTCACTAGTTCTTGAAGATGTAATGGTTTGGTTAGACATATTAAGGAAGATCTATAGTGAGATTTGGTTATGTTGACACAGGTTTTGGGACTTGCTGTTAAAAGAGGGGTCTACTTATGTTATGCATGGGTTGTTGTTATGTCAACAAGTACTTGCCACCATGCATGCAAACTGCTTTGTGGCATTTAATGATGATGTTTGGAAGTCTAATAAAGTTGTAACTGTTAAAAAAAAAAGAAAGAGATGAATTTGAAAAAGGGGGTTAATTTATAGAATCCAGTAGTGTTTCTAGCATCATTATCTTTGCAGTGGATTTTGAAAATTATAGCTGATAATGCCCATAGTAAGGGACCACATGCAGGTACCCCAATAAATGCAACAGTGAGTTTATAACAAGAATGCCTGAAAGAGAATTTAACCCAGATCATCAGGTACTAGTGCTAGTGTCGTCCTCAGAAAATATATCTCTAGACAAATGACACAGGGACATTTAAGTTGATGGAGAGAATACATGCAGAAAATGCAAGTTTAAACAACCAGTGAACAGAGATTTAGAGGAAAGTTAGAGGAACTGTATTAGATTAATGTGCTGAAGCCATGGAGGGATATAGAGAATTCTGCTGAGAGTTTGCAAGGTGAAGTTAATTCAAGAGAGACCAGGGAGTGTAAGTAAGGAATCCTTCTCAGAAGTGCAAAAGCAGGACATGAGAGAAATTTTCTTAAGGAAATAAGGGACTCTCTTCAGTAATGCCTGAGCAAATTAACCTAATAGAGTATGATACAGAGATAGCACCCAGAGTGGAAGTTAAATGAATACCTTATCGGTGCCAGGGTAACAGAAATAACAAAAACAACTAAGAGTTCAAACAATGGTCAAACATAATAGAAGAATCACAAAGTGAATGGAGCAGCCTCATAGGACTAGTTCCTGTTTTGCAAGAAAGTATAAATGCTGTAGTAAGTTCAGGAAATTGGATAGCATTTCAAATTCTGATTGCGATCCCAAGTGCAGAATTGAAGAGTTGATAGAGAACCTAGGGAAGGCAGAACGCATGCAACATTAGACTCAGTTAAGGGATACTGGTAGTTAAAGAAGAGTTTTACTTTTGCTACGGCTGCCGATAATTTCTTTGAACTGTGGATTTGGGAAGTTTGTTAAACAGCAACCGCTCAGTACTTTAACTTCATTGCGGTGAGATCAGGTTTCTGCTTTTCGCATTTGCTTTTCGCGGATACTGGTAGTTACCATTTACCCCCTCTGCCTAAGAAAAACAGCTTTTGTAGTGGTATAGTAGAAACCAAGTACTTAAAGTTCTTTACAGGAAGAGGGGTGGTAAAACCACAACTTGAAAAAAGTAGAGACCTTAAAGATTGGGCCTGTAATATTTAATAAGAGACAGATGAAGGCTTACCCTAGACTAGTTTGGTACTGCAGAATGTATGTGTTCAATTTTGCCTGTCTTTTTACAAATCTCACAAAGGGAGAAGCTGCTGTCAGGGTGCAGTAGACTCTTGAGTCAGATAGAGCATTTAGCAAACTAAATTAGATCCTTTGTTCTGAAACTGTTAACTTCTGATTTTACTGTAGCATTTATGCTATATACCAGCACATTAGAACATGTCTGAGAGCAGTGCTATTTCAAGACATTCAAAATGCTGTTCTTCGTAGTACATCAGTCCAGTCCACAGATGTTAAACTTGTCCTGTGCTGCTGTCATCTACTTTATAGAAGTTTTTGACAGTACTGTTTTCTCTTACAGTTTGCTATACTATAGTCTTTGTTTTCAGACTAAGTCCACAAAATGATAGTTGAAATGTCCCTTGAAATTATCTTGTCCAGAAAACTTTCTTTTGTGTATAATTTAAGAATGTGTTTAATAATTAATGTAAGAAAGGACTCCATCAAATCATTCTCAGCATCGCTTGAGGATGACAAGTGATTCCAGTCTATATGTGGCACATTAAAATCTTTAAAGTATGCAGTAGTAATTTGCCAAAAAGGATTTAAGGTCATATATAAATACTTAATTTTTTTTCTGAGCTAATATTTGGACTTCTGTAGAATACATAAATATTCAAAATGTCCTTTCTGCCAAGTTTTATATAGACATCTAGAGTTTCAAAATTGAAATAGTTAAATGTTTCCATACCTTCTAAGTATTTGTTTATTTATTCATTCATTCATTCTTTGTTAAGCAAGTTAGTCCCACTAAGCTAGTAGCTTCTTTTCAGAGGGAAGCCAGAGGTGGTATTTATACTACTTAGGGAAAGTTGGCCAATGCATCTGGGAACTTCCCGTATTCTTTTCAGTAGGTGCCATGGGATCTTTTAAATCCATGTGAGCTACCAACAACTCAAGCAGATGGAGCCTCTTTGTAACACTTCATCCGAGAGATGACACTTAAGAGGGCAGCACCCCCATTCCCCTTATTCTGCACTGCAGTGTCAGTAATCCAACTACCTGCTATGGGAATAAGACCCTCAGCTTTCTGCACAAAGGATGTGTGTGATACCTGTTACACCACTGACATTTTGAACAGAAAAGAGATGGTCCTCCTCCAATTCTTTATGTTCTGCACTTATATCTCTTAAATTTTAGAAATCTGGAAGTCTGTTTTCAAGTCAAAAACCCATTTCAGTAATACCCAAGTCCGTTCCTCACATAATATTAACAGCAGGTCAGAGTATGTTTTATTAAAACTCCTTGCATTACATCAGTAAATTTTTAAAGATAATTTGTTAGGCATTCATTTGTTGTTCCTACTCCAGTGTTGAACAGTTTTAGGGCAACTTCAGTCATGTCTAACCAGCTGCTATTTAACTCTAAGGAAACTAATTTTTATGGTCTTTGCCTCAGACAGGACATTACCCACTATCCCTCCTATTTTTAACAGATTGTAATGTGAACATAATACCTAATGTCGTTGAAGAACAGTAACTACACCTTTTACTTATACAGATTTCATAACTAATAAAGTCCTTGCTTAATTAAAACTGTGTTATAAAATCAGTCCCCTCCTCTCACTCACTGTTTGCTGGGCCATTGTCGGAATATTTTAATACCCTAATTAGAATATGACCTTCCTTTTCTCATTGTGCATTTAGCCAGTAGTATTCACATAATACAGACTGCGAAGAATAAAATCTGCAAACCTTCAGATGCACCACTGCAGTTTGCTAAAAAATTCCAAATAGCTTTCACGTCTTCAGTGAGCCACTTTTCTTCTGAGTACTCTAATTTACAAGGTTCTAAAGCATGTTCACCCCCACCCCCATCTAACAGTGAAACTACCTTTAAAAGACAACACTTGTGAACTCAGAAGTTCACAGCACAATAGTTTCGCTCTGTTACACTGTCCCTTTAAAACTGCATCTTTAGATTGAAACGTGGAACCACCTGCTTACTGACACCAAAAGCTCGAAAGACACACATAGGATCATAGGAAGTTACTAGGCTATTGGCCCTGAGGCCCGTATAAGCCTAGCCAAGAGTTTAGCCCATGTTTAGACAAGTCAGCACCCAAAGCCCCTGTCCAGCAGGGACACAGGTGGAATCCCAGGGGTTTATTTTATGTTTCCCATCCAGTTATCGGGATACCGCCATAGAGAATTCTTCCCTTTGCTTCATTGGAGTGCGATCTTGGAGTTGGTATATTTAAGTAGGGGGTGTGTGGGGGGTACAGAGGGGCTTGCCCCCCTGCATACAACAGTTAGTGACAGTATTTGTTTATTGGTTTTGTCGTGTTTGGAATTCGATGTTTGGGCTTTTGCCCTTTACGTGTCACTCAATACGTGTTCGCGCGATTCAGTTTTCGTGCTTATAATATGAACCCCAGTTATCCAGGTTCCACCTGAAAAGGTATAATGAAGTTCTCTGCTTGACATGGAGAGGGAGTCTATTCCACAGATGGGGGGAGTCTCTGGGACACAAATCTGTCCTGCCAACAAGTCCTATTGATGTCACAGACCAGGCTGAGGTCACGCTTGTAGTTTACTTGAGTGGAGCTTAACTTGCGGATATGCAGCAGTCCCATCAAGGCAGGGTCTGAGATTGCTTTGTATGCCAGACAGAGGTCACCTCTGAGGAGTCTGAAACTTAGTAGAGGGACAGGGCTTTTTGCCTATCTGTGTAGGTAAAGTAGTATCAAGCCACCTCTTCTTGTGGGCCATCCAACCTGTCCCCTCAGACCAGATCGGATTAGGGTCTTACTCAAGACTCTTTTTGGTGCCGGAAAAAACAGGGGACATGAGACCCATCTTGGATCTCAGCCGACTGAATCGCTACGTTCTGAAGTCCAAGTTCCGAATGGTCACCCTTCAGTCTATTTTTCCGTTACTGGGAAAAGAAGTATGGATGTGCTCCATCGATCTCAAAGATGCTTACTACCATATCAAAATAGACAGGGCATCCAGGAGTCACTTACGCTTCCAGCTGGGAGCCAGTCATTTCCAGTTTCGTGCCCTGCCCTTTGGCCTAACCACAGCCCCTAGGGTGTTCAACAAGTGTTTGGCAGTGGTGACAGCTCACCTGAGACATCAAGGATTCCAAGTGTTTCCATACCTGGACCGCCCCCACCAGGCATCTTCTCATTCAGGCCAGGGGAAAAAACATTGCCGTTTGTCATCAACTAGGGATTACCTTGAACTGGAGAAAGTCTGCTTAGCTACCCTCACAGCGTGTCACATTTATAGGTGCAGAGCTAGACACCGTTCACATGCGGGCGTTCCTGCTGCAAGAAAGGATAGAGGTGCTGCAGGGTCAGATTTTTGCGTTGCTGCCCCTCAAGAAGGTTCAGGCCAGATGGGTCCTACAGCTTTTGGGATCCATGGCAACCACCATCATGTTAGTGCCCCTCGCCAGGTTACACATGAGGCTTCTGCAGTGGCTTCTCTCGGCCCAATGGTCCTTTCAGAAGCTTCCCCTGTCCCATCTGATCCTACTCACCGATCGGTGCAAACAGGACCTCTGTTGTTGTATGAGGCCCACCAACTTGAACAAAGGGAATCCATTTATTCCTATGACTCCAGTTGCCACGGTGACCACGGACGCCTCCCAGATAGGGTGGGGAGGTATTATCTGGGCAGGATGGTCCAAGGCACCTGGCAGGATCACGAGGTACATTTGCACATCAGTGTTCTAGAGATGAGAGTGGTGTTACTGGCGATGCAAGCACTGCAGAGCTCTCTTCCCCTAGGAACGATTGCAATTCACTCAGACATGTCTGTTGTGTGGTACCTGAACAAGCAAGGGGGAGCCAGGTCTTACCCCCTTTGCAGAGAGGCCATGTGAGTGTGGCAGTGGGCAGTATCTTCCCAACAGTTCCTAGTGGCAGCGCACATTCCAGGGAAGGCCAATGTGATAGCAGACAGGCTAAGCAGAGCTATTCTAATGCCTTACGAGTGGTCCCTGAACCGCCGAGTTGCGGAGCAGATTTTCAACAGGTGGGGTCAGCCTTGCTGTGACCTTTTCGCCAATCCCCACAATACCAAGTGCAGCAACTACTTCACTCTGATCCCCCCACAGGGGGAGTCACCCAGGGATGCTCCAGTCCATGATTGGCCTCCCGGTCTGTTCTATGCTTTTCCTCTGTTTTCTCTGCTGCCAAGAGTGATCCAGAAAGCCATTTCCTTGGGAAGCAAGATGATTCTTATTGCCCCACACTGGCCTCGCTAAGTCTGGTTCTCCTTTCTTCATCAGTATGCAGTGGACAGTCCTTGGACTCTGGACCCAGCACCAGACCTACTGACACTCATGGGACAGTCCCATCCCTCCCTGAGGACCCTCAGGTTGCTAGCCTGGCTACTCCACTTCCATCTTTAGTCAGACGTCATCGTTTTTCACCTGAGGTAGTACACATTTTATCTTCTTCTCATAAATCTTCTACCAGGAAGATTTACTCCAGCAAGTGGAAAAGATTTTCAATTTGGGCTCAGGCCAAGGGAATGGATCCTTTCACAGCCCCCATCCCGGCTGTCTTAGACTTTTTATCCACTCTCTTTCAGCAGGGTTCTGCTCCTGCCACCATTAAGGTTCAGCTGGCCGCTATCTCCAATTTTCGTACCTCTTACGAACCTTCTCTCATGGTGCATAAGCTATGTAAGGCCTTTTTGAGGGGCACCTTGTTGTTTCGACCTCCGGTGTCGGAACCCATCATGCCATGGGATTTAAATTGTGTGTTACTGGCCCTGACATCATCTCCTTTTGAACCAGCTGCCACCTGGGATTTAAAATCTGTCTTGGAAGACTGCATTTTTATTAGCTATCACATCAGCCAGACAGGTGTCGGAGATTCAAGCATTGTCCATCAAATCCCCGTACTTAATATTTCATAAGGACAGGGTTTCCTTGAGACCTAACCCGTCCTTCCTTCCGAAGGTAACCTCTGCCGTTAACCTCAATCAGTCCATTGAGCTGCCAGTTTTCTTTCCTCATTTTTCCAGCAAGGCAGAGTTTACGTTTCATCAATTGGACGTACACAGGCAGCTTCGCTTTTAGTTACACAGGACAAAACCATTTCGTAAGTCTGATCAACTCTTTTTGTCCTTCTCAGAAAATAGAACAGGTTTCCCTGTTTCTAAGATTACAATTTCCAGGTGGATTTCTGACTGCATCTCCTACGCTTACTCGTCGGTAGGCAGAGAGTTACCGTTCCCTGTCAAGACTCACTCCACCAGGGCTGTTTCCGCTTCAGTAGCTTATCACTCCAGACTATCCTTGGATGAAATTTGTGCTGCAGCCATGTGGGCTTCTCCCCACACCTTCATTACTCATTACAAGTTAGACGTGGCTTCTAGGGGCCGGGCTTCCTTTTGTTCCACTGTTCTCAGGAGCATCTTCCATTGAGCCTCCCAGGATAGAGGTGCTAAGGACGCTGTCCCGTGAGTAAGAATGTAGGCGAGATTGGACCACATAACATCTACAAGTTATGTACTCACCATAACGCTTGATGTATGTGGTCCATCTCGCCTCACATTCTTATGTTCCCTCCCACCTTCCCACCTTCTCCCCTCCTGGAGTATTTGGCGGCGACATTTGTTTCAGTACCCTTCGGTATTGGTTATTTTTTCTTTGCTGCCCTGGTTAGTGTTCTACTCTTCTGACTGTGGTTGTGCATGAGGTGTGACTATGAGCTGCTGCAAACTAGATCTGGGGTTGTGGAGTGGTGCAACATGGGATACCAGGTTAGCCCAGCCAATTAGAGACTTCGTGCTAGAAAAATATAAGTTGGCCGAGTCAGAGCCGATGTTCGGCTCCGAACCGTGAGTAAGAATGTGAGGCGAGATGGACCACATACATCAAGCGTTATGGTGACTACATAACTTTTAGTTTCTGTTGATTGAAGATTAGATTCTTTATTACCTATATCATGGAATCTCCCAAAGTAAGTGCAATTCTCAAATTAGAATCACTTGGTATTATGTTTCAGCCTTGCAACAGTATTGTCCCTGTATCAGTTTGATGATTTCTTAAACTATTTCTCTCCACATTTGATGGCAGTTGATTTTTGATTTAATAGAGGACTTTCCGATTTTACATATTTCAGAGATACCTATATTAAATTATTGCAGAAGCAGTAATGTCAGCAGGCAAACTATGGAAGTGGCAGTACTATGGTTCCGGCACACCATTATCATTCTTATTAACCAGTGGAGGTATAGAATCAATTTCCATGCAGGCAGTAGATGTGAATTCAGGACTTGCTTAGTGACAAAAGGCAAACTGCTTGTGTGAAGAGTTGAACATAATCAGTATGGAGATTAGTTAGACATAAACTAAGGAATGAACTATTGTTTTGCCACTTTTCATTTTTATGAAATCAGTTTTATTCATTAAACCTTGATTTCCTCTCTTGTTTATGGTATTCTGTAGTAAGTAGATGTGAGAGAGTATATTTTTAGATGAAAACATTTTCAGACAGACTGTTTTCATGTAAATATATGGTTCTTGGCAAATGTTACTTGTATTAGAAAGGGATGCCCCCACCCCATACTTGTTTGGTGTAGCCATTGGGATTGGGAATCATATAGAATATTGGTGCATATTTTTTTACTTCTGTCTGATCCAGACTTCTTAAATTGATCTGATTTGCCCCCCCCCCCAAAAAAAAAAACCAAGGAGATTGGATCATTGAATCCCATTTGCCAGAAATGTAGCTGCCAGTACCAAAAGGAGGCAGCAAGGAGGATGACTCTTATCTCCTAATTAGCAATCTGCTGCCTTACTTCTTACCATGCCTTCTGGACACCTAATGGATGAAAACATTCTATGCTTATAATCTAGCAGCAACCAACCCCTAGAACTTAGACATATATATTGATATAATGGGGCTGTAATCATGTCCAAGTATATGACTCAGATTACAGTGGCAACCAGGTTATCTATCAGATTTGTTTGCCTTGATGTTGCAGAGTTCCAGTGCTCCCCCCTGTAGCTGCTTTTATGTTAATCACTGTTCCTTCATACCTGTTTGTAGAGGCAAGCACACCTTCCCAGACATTTTCTAATTTTATTCTTACACCTTTCAAGGCCATATATTCTTAACACATGCATTATATTATTAGATCCACTGAAGTATTTTGCAAACAGGAGACATAATTCTTCATCCTTTATTTTGTTTACCAACTATCAGTAAAGAATACAAGTTTGTTATCAAGAAGTATGACTCAGAGCTTTATTTTTAAAGTATTACAGTTATATCAGGTGTTTAGTTAAAAGTTTAGAGTTATTGTAAATTATGTAGATGCTTCTGTCTTTTTCTGCTGTAATTGAGCCACTCTTGTCATTAGCTAGGTTGTAGCTGAAATGGTCAGCTGTGACCCGGTTACATACCTGGGCACAAATGAGTAAACAAAAAATTGTTCCATGATATATTTTTTCTGGGTGTAGTATGAAGCTGATCATCTGTGGCTGACAGCTCACATTTAAAAGTAGTTATCTGATTTCAGAAGTTTTTATTGACCCTGTAGTTGGGTTCTTATAGCTAGTATCAGTGACCAAACTGATCTGTTTTCTTAAGTCTGAGCTACCCTCTCCCCATTATCACTGGCTTGCCTTGTCCACAGAGTCCATGGATAATGTAACAAATTCTATGGCAGTTTATGATGGAAGTAATGCAGTATTTCGCAGAAAGCCAACAAAGTGTACATAGAGTGAGTGTTGAGGATTTGTGCAAGAAAAAGACAAACTGCCCAAGTTGTGCTTTCTTTGTCTGTGACACTCTTCTGTTTGTAATGAAAAGAAAAAATAACTTTGTTATGATGAGGTGTTGGCTTTTAAGTTGAGTTATGCTTTAAAGGCATAAAATATATAAAAATATGTAAATATTGTAGCTTCCTTTTCCTTGCCTAATCTAAGGAGTTCTTATATAATGCAAAGTTTTGGCAAATATCAAAAGAAAGTGAGATTTCACAAAATGCCATTAGTGAATACAGAGAGAGACTGTTGAATCAGATACAAACAATAAACAAATAGAGAAACAGTTAAATCATGTTTTCATTATCAATGGCACTCTTGTTACTTTATTTAAATAAGGGAAAGCACTTTTGAGAAGAGAAACCTGGAGATTTTGCTGAAAATGCTATTTAAGTCTTTATTAGCCAGATGAGACTAAGTGTGATTGCTTATTTTCACTAGAGACTCTAGAACCTTGATTTCAAAGAACTGTGCTGTATGCAGGTAGAATTTTGTTAGATTCAAAATCAAGATACAGATCATCCACTGCTAATTATGTGTAATGTACCATCCTGAACTTGTATTGTCCTAAGCCAAGCACTTGCTAAATCCATACCTCTCATCTTACATATATGTACACAGTGGCTACACATCTACAAATGATGACTACTCCTTTTTCTGTTGTCTCAGTGGTTTAGTTGCAGTATGGCACTGAACCAATAAAAGACATGCTTCTTGGATCACATCACTGATTGAGCTGTCCAATCACTGGTGCCCTTAGTATTCACATCATTTCATCCTGAATGTAGAATTGGCACAGAGTCAAATGGGAGAACTACTGAGGAATTATTTTCAGATGTGATGGACCTGAGTTTCTAGTGTCTTTTCCCAGCTTCATCTCAGATGGGTATATGACGCATAATCCTGTTAGAAACAGATCAATTATACAAAGCAGAGAAATTTCACATTCTGGCAGATAACATTCCCAAAGGTTAGCTTGTCTTAATGCATTTGGTTGTTCTGTGTAAAATTCTTCATAATCAAGCAGTACTTCACTGTAATATCTAATATATGTGGTAATCATACACACTATGCATTCTAGTTCCAGTTCCTGAGAAAAAACTATTGTCAATACATTAAAACACTTAACGACAAGTACCTAGTCTGCCCCATTGCTGGATGTAATGTTTTCCCTTGGTTTGAATTGTGGTGAAAAAAACACAACCCTTCACACAGAAAATAACCGGAAATGTTTGCTCAGGTTACAACTGTCCTTAAGTACATTTCACCACTTGCTTAGTGATAACATATCCAAAACAGACTCAGATAAGAACACATAAAGCTTCCCAAGCAGTGCCTCCAAATTGCTTGGCCTGATAGGAAACTGTCTCTCTGACACCGGCTGTTAGCTAACAGCAGAGAAAGAGCTGAGAATGAAATTACTGTGGCTTGTAGTCAGACAGTAACTAAGATCTTCTCTTTCATAGCCTGAGCATATTTCACAACTGCTCCTTTTTACATGAAGCACTCTGGTTTTACGTCTCATCACAGTGGTCTGCTTTAAGTGAGGACTGCTCCATGTTCTGCTTTCTCATTGGTACAGCAGCAATATGGCACTAAACCAGTGATAGACCAGCTTCCTGGATCATATAATTTCTCAGGCAGTCTAATCATTGGAGCTACTGACATTCATGCCACTATATCCTGCACAAAAAATTGCATCAAATGTTAGTGGATGATAGCTTGCTGTTTGGTCAGTCATGTGTTGTTAACATGTAGACTTGAATTAAAATATACATGGAAGCAGGCTACTTGGTTTAATCAGTACTTGTTTGCACTGAAGATGTAGTTTAATTTTTATCATTAATGCTCAAAACTGGTTTAGTTTATTGTGAATAATCCAGCTACATCTGTTGGTGCAGTTACTGTGTTGTGACTGTTGCACCCCCACCCACAACATCGTATTAAGTTGTGCCTCATTCACTAATAGTGCATACATAGAAAAAAAGTATACACATAAATTTGCAGGGGTACTGCAAAAACGAAGGAATGCATTACACTTGGCATCAGCAAGTAAGCAGCAGTTGAATAGCACTGTCCATAGGTTCATAGGTGTTTGCTAAGCTAACCACCACAAGGGCCTTTTTAAGCCTAGTCATGCATCTCTGATAAGCTCTGGTACTCTTGATAAGTGTAAGCAGGGGCTTGGGAGATTAAACATTTATAAGCAGGGGCCTGGGAGATGAACCATTTGCAGGTTGCCTGTGTTCCCCATCCAGTTGTCCAAGTTACACTTGAATTGGGTTAGGGAGGAACTCTGCTTCACATGAATGGAGATCCTGTTCCAGAGATAGGGTAGTCTCCGGGATACATACCTGTCTGTCCAGCAGGTCCTGTTTTATGTTATAGGAGAGGTTTAAGTCTTTAGAATGGGTAATTCTGGTGCTGTTTTGTGGATGTAGAGTGGGATCTGAAAATACCCTGTATGCAAGACATAGATATCCCCTCAGCAGCCTGTAGGAGACATATTACAGGGATAGGGCCTTGAGGCAGTCTGCATAGGACATTTTACTTATGCCCTGTATTCTTTTAGTGAGGAACCTCTGTGGACATTCCAATTGTTGGATATGCCTGGTTAGGTACATACCAAAGGGGGCATTGTACACAATGACAGATCTGATGAATGCTGAATACAGTGGAACAATGGCTTCCTTGGACCTAGATGCCATACGTTGTTTATAACTTGTGCAACATAGAATGATTTCCTCACTGCTGTAGACACAATAGTCAAAGGCTAGATTACTGTTTATGTGTCCTTAATTCCCTGACTACTGGGTCAACTCTAAGGTGTGTGTTGTCAGTGTGAAAGTTACCAAGGGTGGATAACTTCCCAAAGGATACTCTTATGCATTTTTTGCCATTTAGTTTTAGTCCATGGCTCTGACACCAGTGGTTTGTCTGTGTCAGCCCTTCCAGGAGAACGTTTGTGTCAGTTTGGGATTCAATAACAGCTACTAATTTGCAATCATCTGCAAATTTAGTCAGCCAGAGAACATTGACATTGGCCTTGACTTCAGAGAAGTAAATGCCACAAAGGGGCAGTCCAAGGAACGCTTACAATATTTGTACATTGATGACTGTACTGTGATCTTTGGTACATGATTAGTAATATATGAGCTAAGCAGGTGTGTAGTATGCACACTGGGGAGATATGAATTAGTGACAATAGTATAATCAAAGCACAGCAAATGTATTAAGAGTAAACTTGGCATTCTGCTTTACAAATTCAAGCAATATATATATATATATATATATATATATATATATATATATATGTGTGTGTGTGTGTGTGTGTGTGTGTGTGTGTGTGTGTGTGTGTATGTATGTATATATATATAAAGCATGCCCAGAAAGGTGGAATAGGGAACATAATGTTTAACATTCCTGTATTGTTACTGTCCTCCAAGGTGAGAAATTGTGTTGTGCCCCCCCATGTGAATTTACATGTCAGTCTTTCACTTAGAGTGTGACGTTACACATAGGAAAATTTAAGTACTATGATTTTCCACCCTCTTTTATTATTGTACCTCACCATCTGCCAGCTTACACAGTGGCTCTTCTGGCTTTACCCAGTTGATATAGTCATTCCTTCTCATGGAGTAAAGGACCTGAGCCATTAGGTGGATCATCATTCCCCGACCCAGTGGACGTGCACCTGGCCCATCCCTAGGCAAGGCAAGAGTCCTGTGACCCATTTATTCCTTATGTGAGTGGCTCATTGATGCCATCCATGTTAAAACACATGCTTGGCCCATACATGTCAGGGCAAAATCCCTAAGGCTCATTCTTTCCTTGAGGAATTAGCAGCCCTTCAGCTGAAGTAATAACCAGGTTATAGTGTAGGGGCCTGGCAGTAGGCCAGATGGCTTGGCCATCCTTATTCTCTCCCCCTTGGTGACTTTTTGAGCTCTGCTATAGCTGCCTGAGGCATGCTTGCTTTTGTCCATTATACATCTGACACGTGGAGAACTGCACACTGCAGAATAAGCTCATTGCACTCATTTCTGCAGGTGATTCGCCTGTACTCCTGCAGGTATCACCAATTCAGCAAGTTAGAGCCACCTCCTATCCCCAGGATTGTGGAGGCAGCAGCAACCACTTCTGTTCTCCCACCGTGGTCCCTCTAGTACCTATGTCATTAATCAAGTAGTGGATAACTGGGTCACAGTCAGGATTTCTTCCTGATGTGTCTCAAGGTTAGACCATTTTCTCTGATTTTTGTTGGTTCCTCATGACAGCTGGCAACCTGAAAGGTATGAGTCACAATTTTTATGCTCAAGAGTCAGGGGCAAAGGCCCAAAATTGGTGGCAATGTTAAATATTACTCTAATTCACTTAAAAGGTTAATAGAATAGCAGGGTTTGCATCATATGCATTTTCTAAATAATAAGAGTTATGAAACTCTAATGCCAGGCATTGACTGTAATTTTCAGTGATTTATCAAAAACTCCAAACTTTTATGAGGGTTAGAACACAAAATATTAGGCAAAATCAGAGCTATTCTGCAAAGTCAAGGACGATTGAGAGGTACGTGTATGGCTTAATCTGGAAACAGTATCCTGATGGAAGTGAGTTGATACATGTCCCAGCACACTTGTTTGTGTCCAACTTTACCTTTAGCAAAATAGGTAAAGATGTAACAGAGCACAATTGGGTCTTATGCAGAGAAATGCACATTCTGTATAAAAATGCTAAATTTAACAACAGGGATAAAGTAAGCATTTCCTTTTCAGAGGTACTGATATGCTCATGTTTTTTGCAAGATTATGATTTCTGAGTATCTTAAATTTTCTGAAAACTGCTAATTTATTGTATAATTTGGTTATTCCTGTTTCAGGTATTTGTCCTCGAATTGCAGAAAGATGTTGAAAAGACAAGGAACCAGATAAGAAAAACAAAGAAAGAGCAAGCAAGTACAGTTTCTAAGCAGTCTCTTAGCAAAGCCCAGAGTTTAGCTGCTTCTATCTTGAATATTGCCCAGAGTGATCTAGAAGAGATTTTAGAAACAGAGGGTGATGAGGTAAGAAAAATATTCTTGGTATCATTTAATGTTTTCATAATTTAAAATATTATATCACTCGTAAATGGAATAGGAAAGACTTGAAGTGTTTCACCTGGTGTAACCTGAGTACAGACATGGCCAAACACCACCGTGCTTTTTACCTTAACAGGATAGCCACATCTTAATGAATCATTGCATTTTTTTCTTTTTAAGTTTAGAAAATAGTATGTTCTGTGGATTATTTGATTTGTTTAGCTCTAGTTTTGGCCTGGCTTCCTTGTATGTATTTTTTGTTTAATATTAGTCCTTAGATTGCTGTACTTGTCTTGTGATAGCTAACCTGATAGACATATCCTACCTCTTTCTACACATTGTACTGCATTCCATTTAGAAAATGCTGCAGTATTTTACAAGCTGTGTTGTTGGCTGATGTCTGAGTATGTAAAAAACAACATATATTAAGTTTATACTTCATCTATCCTAGCTTCAAGATACAAAAGCAATGCATGAAGTCATTTTCACTAGTCATCCATAGACCATTAAGTTTTGTCAGAGACTTGTGGTAGGAGTGTGCTTACATAAGATCCAGCATGTAGCAAAGAATAACAATTTGTCCATGCAAATAGGTTGACTTCAGTGTACTGCACATTTATTTCTGTGCATCTGCAGTGTAAATAATATTACCTTGGTTATGATCAAGGCTATTCATCTGATCCTTTCCAGGCAGTGTGCTGTTCTCCATACAGGTTCATTCAGTGAGTCCTTCACTTTGAGTTTACATGCTTTGCAAAACATTCATTCATTCATTCTGGCAAGTTTTTTTCTTCATAGTCATGTTCCTTTTGAATACATGTGTGTGCCATTTAAAGGCAAGCACATATATCATAGTTAATAATTGTCTGGTGCAAGTCTGTTTTAAAGGCTGTGCTGGCCAGTGCCATCAGTGGGTCTCACTGCTCAAAATTATCACTCACCTGACTGTATTTTAATATCTGAATAGTTGTTTAGCTTCTGAAATGGCTGAGTTTGTTCTTTTTCCCCTCATAGTTATTTTCTGTATAGGTTTATTTTTATATTTATTTCATCACAGTGATAATATTTAGGTTTAGGTTTAGATACGTTATTTGTGCCTTCAGATGCAAGTCTGAACAATGACTTCTCAGAAGTCATTAACAAGGGCACTTTTGAAACAAAATCGTACTAAAGACTAGAATTTTCTTTTTCTTTTGAAGCAGAATATTTATTTTTTCATAGTACAAGTAATCCACACACACAGTAATCCTTACTACCGCCATCTCCCTCATTGTCAGTAAGAACATAAGGAAGGGAGAACTTGAAGTGGAGTAATAGGGAGGGTGAATTCTGAGCTGTTTGTCCTACAGCTTCAGCTGAGATGTTGGTATGTTTGACTTTTTTTGAGTTTTATGTTGGCTTGTACACATGAGGAAGTGCAACATGTTACTTCAGTCACAAAAGGTGCTTCTAGAGAGCTGGCCATATCAAAGCAAGCCTATGTACAAATCTGCAAATATCAAAGTGAACTGGTATGCAAGTTAATAAATATGCAAATGGTATGCTGCCAACCGTAAACATTTTATTTGTTAATATTCATAAAGAAGTATGTCTAGCAGCATGAACCCAAAAACCGAAGTCTCTGCCATTTCTTCTTAACGATCTCCGTCCTGTCTGTTTATATTCAACAGTACCCTTCCAAATGTTGCTTTTCCACAATTACTTTAAAATGCTGGATGTTACTTCCCCATTATAATAAATCAAACGGCAGAATTCATAGTTCCTCTGATTAAAATCTGCCCCTTTTCTGCATTAGTTGTATCACACATGGAATAAACAGTATCTTGTATGTGCATTAGCTGTATGGAGCACAGCACAGTCAGAATTAGAGTCTTAAATAATTAAGGCTGTGTTGTTTTTGCATAGTTATTTTAGAATGTTGTATGTTGCTTGCTTGTGATCATAAACTGCAAAGTAAAATGGTAGAGCACTATTCATTAACATCTGTTTCCTGTTGCACATCTGTATTTATGTCTGTGGAGCATAGCAGCACCAATCAGAACTTTATTAGATGTGTAAAATATGATCTGATGTTGTTAATCTTCTTTCCATTCATCACTGACGGGTTTGATTCTGACCCTTCCGAACCAAGTCGGCTTTTTTACCAAGCTTGCGCCAGCCAAAAAACTCTTGAGCTAAGTCTCTACCCATAATACCCTTCTCCCTGTTACCTCAGATCTCGTTTGCTGTGTAGCTGTAAAGCTGCGTTTCAGCCAAGCTCTCAGCTAAGTGAAACTTTTTTGATATTTGAGTGAAAATCTTTGGATATCTTCATATCTTAAGTGATTAGTTTTTCTAGTGTCTTTTCTTCTGTCTGACCTTGTTTTTTTTTTTCTCTCTACCCGTAGTACCATTGGTACACTTTCAAGTACCATTGTTGGTACGGCCTTCCTCCCTTACCCTTGTGGTATTTCTTCAGTACCATAGTTGGTATTGTTTAACCTAGTAGTTGTCTTTTATTCAAGTGTTTCCTTTCTTTTCTCTACCATACCAGTGTATTGTTATATTTGTGACTTTTTTGAACTGAGTTGACTTTGATTAGAGTTGGATTATACAGTTGGCCTGTGGTGTTTTTTCTCTATCAAGATGTTGGACAAGAAGGGTACTTCAGGTTTTAAGCATTGTAGTTCATGTAAGGGCAAGTTGCCTAACAGTGGTTTTCATGATGACTGTGTATACTGTTTGGGAGTGTCCCACCTTTTGGTGCAACCTCCATGTGATATTTGTCCAGAGTTTCAGTCAACACACTCTTAATGAGCACAAAAATAAACTCATTCTGAAAGGGTTACTCAGGCGGTCTCAACCCCTCCTTCTAAGGACAAAAAGAGATCCCACTCTGTTCCTTCTTCACCATCGGGTGATCAGAGCAAGCCTGGGAAATCTAAGGTCCCAAAGTTATCTTCGGAGCATAAATCAGCCCCCTCAGCTCCATCTTCTTCGGCTCCGACCATCTCAAAACCATCGATACCAGCACCCATTTCAGCACCAGTCCTGCCTCCGGCACCGATCATAGACCTTACTGTGCCTCTTTCAACTTCAGCACCTGTGGCCACTTCGGCTCAGGGCACACCTTCGACTACATCATTAGTTTCTGTTTTGGAACCAACCATTTCAGCTTCAAGTGCCACTTCGGCACTAAGCATAGTACCGACCTCACTGGATTTGGGGTGCCGGCAGACCTTGCACCATGGACCCGATACTCCCCCTCCATAGATCCATTTCTGGGCCAAGCGTATAGCCCCTTCATCGAACATTCTGACTCCCCATCCAGAGTATCCACTAGATTCACCAGGAGCCTTTTCTGAACATGACATGGTGCGTCTTGTAGACCAGCTGTTGTTAGCCAGGGGTATTCCTTCACTTTCTAAGACCCATCCGCCTGCAGGACTTAGGTTGCCTTATCCACGGACTCCATCTTACACTCCTCCTTCGAACATCTTGGTTCCAAAGCCTGCTGCTCTGACATCTTTCTTGGGACCCATCACCTCGGCGCCTATGGTGAATCTCACACTGGCTCCGAGTTTGTCCCTTTGGTCTTCGGTTCCTGCTGAACTGGTCCTTCCTCAATCTGGGGATTGGGGGATGGGTGTGTCGGCCCGAGGTACAGAGCTACCCCTCTCCTCGGTTCCATCCTCAGTGCCGATAGCCACGTCTGTGCCGAACCTGCTTGAGGCTCCATCCATGTGGACGGGTTCGTCGGAGCGGGGTGTGACTCCAGTCCTGAGGTTGTCTTTCTTGGTTTTTGGACTCCCATCCTTTTTTGGCTGGGCCTGCCTTCCGCGTGACAGAGATTCTGGCAGCACTCCTTGGATGTTGGAACCCCAGTTTTCATCCCCTGAGCTACAGCTGTCACAGACCACCCCCCTGGGACACCAGGCAGAGAAGCCACAGGACACCCCTGTTCAGGGTATCTGCTCTTCCAAGTCCTCCTCCGAGACCCCCACTGAGGAGCCCCCTCGAAAGAAGATGTGCAAGAGGAAGCACATGGACTCACCCAAGGAGTCCTTAATAGAAGACATGGATTACGATGATGGTGAAGGTTCCCCATGGTCACCCCCTGATGATGTCTTCTTCGGAGACATCCTGGAAATGTTAAAGCAGAGAGGTGACTGGAAGCCATTCAACCCTTCATCTGAGAAGTCCGTATTCCTGCAGGCTTTTTACGCCCGGCCTTCTATCTCTTGGGTAACCCAGCCTGCCGACGAGCTCGTCCAGCTCATCATGCAGCGTGCTTGGAAGAACCCAGATTCCATTGAGGCAATCCCTCGGAGACCAGACAAAATTCTTTCCCCTCCCGAGGAGAACCCGCATTGGTCCAAAGGGTTACCAGTTGATGCTATGGTGGTGGTGGTGGCCACGAAAAAGGACTTGGCTGAGGAAAGTCCCACTGTCTACCCACCCAACAGGGAGTCCCGGGCAGTGGGCAGACTTGGGAAGCATGTTTTTGCATCAGTGACCTTTGCCATATGGTCCCTGAATTATTTGGCACATTTTACGAGGCTCCAGAGGGACTTGCTCTCCGAACTCTCTGGGACACTCGCAGGACTGTTGTCTGACGAGGTCAGGGCCAAAGTGGCCTCACAGCTCACAACTCTGGAATCAATATCCAACTCATCCATGAGGTTGCTGTCACATGCAACCGAAGGGGCGGCTAGAGCAGCAGGTTTGGGCATTGTTATGAGGCGTCATGCCTGGATGCGCATTTGTGACCTCACGGATCCCTTCAATTCTTCCTTTCTGAATGCTCCCATCGAAGCTTCGTCCCTTTTTGGCTCCAAAGTGAAGGACACGCTAGCCAAATGCGAGCAAGATGTAAAGATCCTGTCTGCCGTAGGCCTATGGCTTTCCAACCCTCAGCGTACCTTCTCCCGGAATCAGAGGAGTGGAAAGATGTGGCATAAGAAGTCTCAGGGTCCCTTCCATGCCGCACGTGGTCATGATACTCCCAGAGGCAGAGAGGGTAACAATTTTGGAAGATGCCCCTATAGAGGCAGAGGGCGTTCTCGTAATCAGGGCTCCAGGGATTCCTTCTCTGGACAGCCTTAACAGCGCTTCTGAGAAGCAGCCCAATTGCTTACCTCTGGAAGCAATCGGGGGTCGTTTCTCTCTGCACCAAGTTGCCTGGCAATCCTTCACTACCGATCGTAAGGTGCAGAGCATTATCACCAGAGGTTACACCATTCCCCTTTCTTGTCAGCTAAATTTCCCAAGAAAACTTCCAGACATTCCACCCAGTCAAAGGGAAGAAGCTGCTTCAGAGATTCTAAAACTTTCTTAAAACAGAGTCGTCCAACCAGTCCCACCAGACCAGCGTGGATCTGGATTTTACTCGAGATTCTTTTTGGTGCCAGAAAAGGCAGGGGACTGGAGACCCATTTTGGATCTCAGCAGCTTAAACAAGTCTGTCACCCAAACCAAATTCCGGATGGTCATGGTTCACTTCTTTCTCCCCTTTTTAAGAGAAGACAATTGGATGTGCTCTATAGCTCTCCAAGATGCGTATTACCACATCAAGATGGACAAACACTCCAGGAGTCTGCTTTCCTTCCAACTAGGAGCCAGTCATTATCAATTCCATGCCTTGCCGTTCGGTCTCTCTACAGCCCCCAGAGTGTTCACGAAATGCATGGCAGTGGTAACAGCTCACTTGAGACTAAAAGGCTTCCGGGTGTTTCCATATCTAGATGACTGCCTCCTTACCGCCCCCACCGAGCATCTTCTGGTAACAGCACTACATTATACTCTGTCTCTGTCTCTCTCTCTCTCTCTCTGGCAAAATTGTTGGGAATAATGATACATTGGGAGAAATCAAACCTTGTCCCTACACAGCAAATAAAGTTCATTGGAGCAGTGTACAATACTCAGTCCTGTCTGGCATCACTCCCAATTCACAGATTACATCGACTGAGGCTTCACCTCAGGGTGATAGTCTCACAAACAACAATTTCTGCAAGGGAAGTTCTTCAGGCCATAGGTTCTATGGCAGCATCAATCCCAGTAGTGCCTCTAGCAAAGGTACACATGCAGATTCTGCAATGGCTCCCAAACTATCACCCCTGCAGTTACCAGATTCGAATAACCAACTCCTGCAAACAGGACCTGCTTTGGTGGATGAGGCCAGACGTAGAACTTTGGAGTTGTCCATTTCATTCTCCTCAGCCCACAGCCATTATAACCACGGATGCTTCCTTGATCAGGTGGGGGGGCCATTTCCAGGGAAAGACTGTCCAAGGCACATGGTCCACGTCAGAGGCCCACCTGCATATCAGTGTTCTGGAACTGATAGCTGTGGTGTTAGCGTTGCAGGCCTTCCATTCTGCTCTCCCTTCCTGGACAATTGCAATTCAATCAGACAGTATGTTAATGGTCTGGTATATCAACAAGCAAGGAGGAACCAAGTCCTGTCCCCCTATGTCGAGAAGCCATTAGAATTTGGTAGTGGGCGATCGCTTCCAACCGCTTTCTAATAGAAACGCATATCCCAGGGAGCTCCTGCGTGATTGCTGACAAGCTGAGTGGATGCATCCTCATGCCTCACGAGTGGTCCCTCATCCCAGAGGTGGCATCAGCAATCTTCAGCCACTGGGGCCAGCCCTGCTGCAATCTTTTCGCTTCCCCATCAAACACCAAGTGCAGCAGCTATTTCGCCCTACGTTTCCCGGAAGGGGCATCATCAAGGGATGGTCTGATCCACGATTGGCCCACGGGACTTCTTTACGCTTATCCTCCCATCCCTCTGATCCCACAATTTCTAAAGAAAGCTCTTCGGTTGAGATGTAAGGTGATCCTCATAGCTCCATTCTGGCCTTGACAAGTTTGGTTCCCCTTCCTTCGGCCTCACCTCGTATACCCGCCGTGGATTCTGGACCTTCTACCAGATCTGATTACTCACCCCCAAGGGTTGAGTCCCCCAAGTCTGTCCGGTCTCAAGCTGTCAGCTTGGTTTCTCCACTTCCACTAATAGCCAGGCAAGCTAATCTCTCTTTGCCTTTCTGAGACATCATTCTGGCCTCTCATAAACCATCCACCAGAAGACTATACCAGGATAAATTGAAAAGATTCTCCATCTGGTTCAAGGATAACATGCTAGACCCATATTTGGCTCCAGTTACTGCAGTGCTTCAGTACTTGGCTAGGTTTTTTGATAATGGAGCCTCTGCCTCTACCATACGAGTTCATCTAGCAGCATTTTCCACAATGGTAGAGATGGCACCCTTCTTATCTCTTTATGCATTTACAAGGCTTTCCTCAAGGGGACTTCTCATGTCAGGCCTCCTGTCAGACAGCCAGTGGAACCATGGAACCTCACTCTAGTCCTTCAGTCTTTGACTCAGAAACTTTATGAACCTGCTGCGAAGTGTGACCTAAAGGTTTTGTCTTGGAAATCCTTGTTCTTGGTAGCCATCACGTCTGCCAGAAGAGTCTCGGAGCTGCAGGCATTGTGTATCAAGAGACCTTATCTAGTCTTTCATAAAGACAGAGTATCACTTCGGACGAAAACATCCTTTCTCCTCAAAGTTGTTTCTGAATTCTCCATAAACCAGACCATTGACCTACCAGTGTTCTTTCTGAATTTTGCCAATAGAGGAGAGTACTGCCTTTGGTCTGTAGATGTATGTAGACAATTTAGATTTTATAGGTTCATAGGTTCATACTAGGCTATCTGCCCTAGGGCATTTATAAGCCTAGCCAGAATGTGTTTGGCTTTCGCCACCCATTTTAAATTAATTTTTCTATGCCCTTTTTTGAGGTTAGTATACTGTGCCTCTGTCTAACAGTGACACAGAAGTGATACCCGGGGTAAACCTATGATCTCCCATCCACTCATCAAGATTCCGCTTGAAGAGAGTCAATGAGGGACTCTGCCTAACCTGGACTGGGATTTTATTCCAGAGTGAAGGGAGCCTCTGGGTTATGAATCTGTCCCTCCAGCATGTCCTATTTATTTCAGTGCTGAGGTTCAAGTCTCTCGAGCATGTAGCTTGATGGGATTTGGATTTTCTGAGGTGCAGCATGTCCATTAATTCCGGGTTGGACATGGCTTTATATGTCAGGCACAGATCGCCTCTGAACAGGCGGTATGCCACTGAGTAGAGCTGGAGTTTCTTTAACCGGGCAGCATATGGCATCTGTTTGAGCCCTTTGATCCTCTTGGTGAGGTACTTTTGGGGTCTTTCCAGTTGCTGCAGGTTTCTGGTAAGGTACATCCCAAAAGGGCATTGTACTCAATTATGGGCCTGATGAGGGATGAGTAAAGAGGCACGATGACCTCCCCTGATCTAGATGTGAATCCCTTCATGATTAGGTGGGCTATATAAAATGTTTTTCTAACCACTTTGGCCACGTGGTTGTCAAATGAGAGATTGCTATCAACTTGGGTCCCCAGGTCCCTAATTACTTCTTCTGTACTTAATGGATTACCACCTATGTGGTAATTTGTGGGCACTTTGTTTTTGCCAAAGGGGATGACTATACACTTTTTGGCGTTTAGCTTGAGGCCATGGCTCTGACATCAGTTGTCTGTTTCTATGAGGCCCTTTTGGAAGATGCTTGTGTCGGCTGGAGAGTCGATTATGGCGCCCAGTTTGCAGTAATCTGCGAACTTGGTCAGCCACAGTCCTTCCGTGTTGGCCTGTACCTCCGAGAAATATATACCGAACAAGAGAGATCCCAGGACTGAGCCTTGTGGGACGCCACTTGTAACTGGTTTGGAGTCTGACATGGCTCCAGCAGTTCTAACCATGTGGGTTCTGTCCTTGAGCCAGTTTGCAACCCATCTAGTGACATAGGGGTTTATATTTAAGCTGGTGAGCTTATCTATAATGCCCGAGTGGGGTATTGTATCGAAGGCTTTTGCGAGGTCGAGGTAGGCTGTGTGGACCACCTTCCCCTCATCAATGGCCTTGGTGACAGTTTCAAAGAAATCAACCAGGTTTAAGAGGCAGGATCTCTGCCCTTAACAAAGACGAACTGGGTAGGATCCAGTGTCTGTAGGTCCCCAATATCTTTATTTATGAGGTCCATGATGATCCTTTCCATAGCTTTGCAGACCAAGTTAGTCAGGCTTATGGGGCGATAGTTTCCAGGATCCGTTGAGGCACCACCTTTGTGGAGAGGGACCACAGTTGCTGTACGCCACTCTTTGGGTACATATCCTGTAGTAAGGCTGAGATTGAACAATAGTTTTATGTTTGGGTTTAGCTCTTCTTGGAGTTCATGTAGGACGCAGCCCGGGACACCGTCTGGTCCCATTGATGCTGTGTTTTTTGCTTTGGAGAGGGCGGCTCTTACCTGAGCATCTGAGATGTCAGGGGGGCAGCACTCTGCTGGGATAGATATTTGCCCTTTGGTGGGGGGGGAGAAGTTTGCGCTGAACCTGTCAGCTAGGATGTTGGCAATGTCTGTGGTTCGGTGTATTTTTTGTCATTTTGGACTAATTCTGAGCATATCTGGGAATTACCACCTAGGTTCCTAACATAACTAAAGAAAGCCTTGTGATTATCCTTAGTGTCCTGTGCAATTTTTCTCTCAAAGCTGGCCTTAGACGATTTCATGAGTGCCCGTAGTTTTTTGCTAATACTGATCAGAGATGCCTTCCCTTTTTGGAATTTTGCTCTATCATTTAGTAGCTTCCTCCTTCTATTGTATAGTTTGTTTATGGCTGGGGTCCACCAGACAGGACGTCTGCCTTTGGAGGATTGGGTCTTGGTTTTATTTGGGATTGCATGATCCATGCATTCCTGAAGGTGTTCATAGAATGCGTTTATAAAGGATTCTGCGGTCTGGGCCGTATTTTCCACAGGCCCAGGGGCTTTGAAGGATTCCACCTCAGTTTTGAGGAGTGTGAAATTTGCTTTAGAGAAGTTTTTCACTGTAGTTTTCTGGGCAGGGGGTGGAGTCGGGATGTGAATATCCAGTGAGATTAGTTTATGGTCTGATCTTACCAGTGAGGGATACACTTCTGGTCTGGAGCATAGAGTCCCCATGTTGGTGATGATCAGGTCCAGTATGTTTTCCCCTCTTGTGGGAGTGGTAACAAGTTGTTCCATAGCATTTGAGTTTATAAATTCTAGGAACCTTTGGGCTAGAGTGTTGGAGCTAGAGTAATGCTCCCAGTCTATGTTTGGGTAGTTGAAGTCGCCCAATATAATGGTGTTTGGAGAGACCTTCATATTTTCCAGTATTCTCAGGAAGGCCGAGTGGGGTTCCTGGGTTAGGGAGGGTGGTCTGTAGCAGGCTATAAACTGGAAGGCAGTTTTACCCACTGTTAGTTGCACATGGATAGTCTCTGATGCTTCGTGCTGTGCCACCAACCTGGAGGTGTAGGTATCTTTGACAAATATTGATACTCCCCCTCCTTTTGTGGGTCGGTCCAAGTTTTGGGGCCGAAAAGCATGGTATGAGGTATAACCTGGTAGTGCTGGGGTGCTCTCGGGAGCCTTGAACCAGGTTTCTGTTACTGCACAGATATCGATGTTCTCCATGCTAAGGAGAGTTTCAAGTGCGTGCATCTTGAAATTTAGACTTCTGGCATTGAGTAGCATTACTCTTAGTTTCTTATCCCTTGTGATACCTATGGAGGTGGGTTTGTCTTTTGAGCCTTGCCTAAAAAAGGCACTATGGGGGTAGCAAGAACCTTTGCCAATATCCGAAAGCCCAGGGGTGACAGGTGCAAGCCGTCCCTAGCGAAGCATCGTGGCTTGTCGAGCATGTCATCCCAGGCTGACAGGCATTGGATCCCCTTTGAATGACACCAATACTTAAGCCAATTGTTGAAATTGATCATCTGGTCTTCATATTGTGGCATCATTCTTGGTGAGGGTAAGATGCTACTCAAGGTCAGGGTCATACCGGCCTCGGCCACATGCTCAGAGAGCTCTTCTATGTCTCTTTTCATGTAGTCCAGGGAGGTATGTCTCAGGTCATTCACACCAGCATGGACAATGACTGAGTCATATTTGTACTTGCCTTGGAGTGACCTGAGTGCTTGTGTTATGTGGCGGATCCTAGCGCCCGACTGGCAGCTCACCGTGACCTTCTCCTTGTTCAGCCTAGTGAGCGGGACATCAGTTTGCCTGACGATAGAGTCACCTATTACAAGTGTATCAGGTGTGTTGTTTAGCCTTAAGCGCTGTGACTGTTCGGCACACTGGCTTTGTGAGCTATGTGTTGCGCGTGTTTTGTTTTGGGGTAGCGGTTGCTTGGGTGTCTGCTTTGGAGGTCTCTGCTGATCTTTATCTAGACAGGACCAAACCTATCTGTAAATCTGAACAGCTTTTCATCTCCTGTTCTGGGCCCAGAATGGGAGAGGCTGTTTCCAAGGTTACTTTATCAAAATGGCTAAAGGACTGCATACGTTTCATCTATTCCTCAGTAATGAACCTTTGCCAAAAGGTAAAGCTCACATCACTAGATCTAGGGCAACATCTGTAGCTTTCCATTCCAGGGCTTCCATGGATGACATCTGTGCAGCAGCTACTTGGGGCTAAGCCTCATACCTTCATCAATCATTACAAATTGGACTTGGTCTCCAGAGGGAGAGCTGCCTTCGGCTCAGTGGTGCTCAGGAATGTTCTTCCATAAGGGCTGCCCATGTACTTCAAGGTAGCTTGGGATTCTGTCCCATCAGTGATGAATGGAAAGAAGATTAACAACATCAGATAAAGAAGTTATGTCTTACCAGAATGTTCCATCTGTGTTGTTCATCTTTCATTCATCACTTCCCACCCTCCTTCCCCCTCCAAAGGCTCCTGGGGGATGCTTTGGGTCTAAGTGGTGCCCTAGGGTAGTTCCGCAGACGTGGCCTCAGCTTTACTCTAGCAAACTCGATCTGCGGTAACGGGGAGAAGGGCATTCTGGGTAGAGACTTAGGTTGAGAGTTTTTTGGCTGGCACCAGCTTGGTAAAAAGGCCGACTCTGTTCCAAACCCATCAGTGATGAATGAAAGAAGATGAACAACAGATGGAACGTTATGGTAAGACATAACTTTTTTTTTCCCATTCTCAGTTTGCATTAATGTTATGACATGTAATAGTGCAAAACACAGCTGTAGCCTGTATTACTTTTTTTAAAACCTTACACAGCTTGCCCATTTGGCTGCATTTGGTCCATTTGAACCTCCTGTGAGAGGCAAGAGCTGGACTCTTTCATTCACCACTCACCAGAACAAGAGGCCTGTGGCCCATTTATTCTCGAGCTAGAGTGAGAGTACCCCATTTGTTCCCCTTAGACATGAAAATCAAGGCAACAGTTGGGCTAATTTGCTGTAGTCATGAGAGAGACCTGACCTCCTCCTGGTGCAAACTCTCTTGAAGGTGGCCAGTGCTTTACACCTGCACAGGAAGATTAGCCTCTGTTTGCCAGGCGTCCTTCCTTATTGGTTCATGGATTCATATGTAAGTACTAGGCTAGCTGCCTTGCAGGCCAGTTTTAGGCCTAGTCAGTTTCCCTTTTTGTGTTTAAAATAATTTATCCCATTCGGTTATAGAGTGGCCTTACCCATCCCATGGTCAATAATTGTTTACTATCAAAATGTTGAAATTCATTTGGTCTAACATTCATATGATCAACCCATATGGTCGACACATGAATATTAAGTAGTTCATTTGGTCGACAGGAAGTGCATGCAAATTACCTGTCAACATGTTGCAAACAGGGCAAGGATTTTCCCTTGTCTGCACTGTTGTGCAATCTCGGAGTTGTGATATATAAGTAGCAGGGAGTGTGGGGGGGGTGCAGGGGTGCACAGCCCCCCTGCAAAAACACTAGTGTTAGTTTGCAGGTGTTTTTCGACCATTTAAATTTAGACATTTTTTTTCCGGTATTTTGAACATTCGGTGTAATGACTTTTGACGTTATGAACGTCGACCTTGTGAATTTCAACATTTTTATACTAAACCGGTCAATAATTGTATATCATCCCCAATGAGAATAACTTGCATCATACCATAGATAATTTGAGTGGGCCCAAGTATGAGCTGCCTCTCTCCATCAGTAGTAGATGGGGCAGTCCTGGGTTAAATTTGTAGTGTTACATCCATAGATCTAAGCTATGCTTGAAATTGGACAGGGATGAACTTTGTTTTATTTTTATTTTTTTTTTTTTTTTTTTTTTTTTTGTGGATGGGGAGTCTGATGTTGCAGAAGAGGTTTAGACCCCTAGGCTGAGTATATCTGATGCCACTTGCATTGTTGACATACAGTAAATCCATCAGTAATGCGTTGGAGGATGCCTTGTATGACAGACACAGTTCACCTGTTGGCATTCTGTAGGATACTGAGTATAGTGACAGGGCTTTCAGTTGGTCCATGTAGGATGTGTTCACCAGACTACACAGTTCCAATAAAAAGATTTATTGAGCAATTTCACCCTATAATAGGACTTCATCAGAATAAAATAATTACACAAAACACTGTCCTTATATATAGAACAGTCCTGATAAAACCAGCTAAACATGCCAATCACATTAATTCATTCAGTAAAGAATTAAAGCTCCATATCAGTCAATAAGAAAAACAATAGTATTGTGGAACCAATGCATAAATAAATAAAACCCATATTACACATTATAAAGAGATAAATACATATTTGAGCACTATTATACACTAAAACATTTTAACATAGCTTGATTAAAATACACCCAAGTAGTACTGTTTCATGGCATATAGTTTTAATAAAGGTTGAATGGACAAAGACTCATTTAATCCAGGGGTATTAATGGCATTCAGCCTATGTTGCCATAGAAGTTCTTTGTTTTCCAGCAAAGTTTGCCACTCCCTTCCTCTAGGATTTACTGTGATTTTTTCAAGTATACCAAAATGAAATCTCTGAAACTGCTTACACACTAAAGAGTGTTTGAAAAAGGCATTGTCGTCATTTTTATTCTTAATATCATACACATGCTTGTATATTCTTTTGTACAACCTTCACAGTCTTGCCCATGTAAAATGCTGGGCAAGTCGAGCATTTTGCTAAATATACCACTCTTCTTATTGACTGATACAGAGCTTTAATTCTTTATTGAATGAATTAAGATAGTTAGCATATTTGGTTCTTCATCTAGGATATGTTGTTTAGGCCTTGTATCCTTTTAGTAAAGTATGTCTGTGGGCGTTCCATTTATTGCATGTGTCTGGACAAATAGGTTTGTAGGTTCATAGGTGTGTGCTAGGCTAATGGCCCTGGAGCCTTTACAAGCTTAGCCCATAGGATTACCCTGGCATCGTGCCACCTGACCTTAGTTCCCAGTGTATATATTATATGTATATACACGTGTATACATATTTATATATATGTATATTTCTTTAAGAAGTGATATATTTATATTTGATTAATTAATTGTTTAATTGACATGATTGATTATGTGGGGTGTGTATTTATACTGGTTTGTGCTTTACATTATTATTCCATGTGAAGGCGAAGGCCGAGGTACCAGAATCCAGTAAAGAAAAGAATTTTTCTATCCTGCTGTGTTGCTTCATTTGTTTTTTGTTTTGTGGAGACTTCGATTTGGATACCAGTGATCCAGAAGTTTGTTTTTCTTAGTTCCCAGTGCCTCAGTCGAGTAAAGCCACTGGAGTGATCCCTGGGGTGAATTTTCTATTTCCCATCCACTCATCAAGGACCAGTGAGGTGCTCTGCTTGACATGTATGGGAACATGTCCCTCCAGCATGTTTTGTTGATTGTGGTAATGAAGCTGAGGTCTCTGGAGCGTGTGGTGCAGAGGGATTGAGATTTCTTTAGATGTAGCATTTCTAACAGAGCTGGGTCAGACATGGCTTTGAAGTCGAGCAGAGATCGCCTCTAAGTAGGCGATATGAGACAGAGAATAGTTGGAGTTTTTAAGTCTGCCCATATAGGACAAATGTTTAAGAGCTAGGATCCTCTTTGTGAGGTACTTTTGTAGCCTCTCCAGTTGTTGCAGGTGTTTAGTGAGGTACATGCCAAATGGAGCATTGTACTCAATGATTGGCCTAATGAGGGAAGAGTAGAGGGAGACAGTGACCTCTTTCTTCCTGGATGCAAAACTCTTAGTAATGAGATGTGCCACATAGAAGGACTTTCTGACCAGAGTGGCAATGTGGTGGTCAAAGGAGAGGTTGCTGTCAACCTGTGTTCCCAGATCTCTTATAATGCCTTCTGTGTTCAGCGGACTACTATCAGTGTGGTAATTCATGGGAACCGAGTTTTTCCCAAAGGGGATGATGACACATTTTTTGGCATTGAGCTTAAGGCCATGGTTCTGACACCAATCGTTGGTCTCAGTGAGGCCTTTCTGTAGGATGTCAGCATCACTTGGGGAGTTAATAATAGCTCCCAACTTGCAATTGTCTGCAAACTTTGTCAGCCAGAGTCCCTTCATGTTGGCCTGGACTTCAGAGAAGTAGATACCAAACAGGAGAGGATCCAGGACCGAATCCTTTGGGACTCAACTCGTGAATCGTCAGCAGTCTGACTAGGAGTCATCTGCTTTCACACTGTGGGTTCTACCTGTGAGCCAGTTTGCAACCCACCTAGTGATATAGGGGTTGATGCCTAGCTTAGTGAGTTTTTCTATGATTCCTGAATGGGGAATAGTATCAAGGGCCTTGGCCAGATCAAGGTAGGCTGTATGAACCACCTTGCCTTCATCCGTAGCTCTGGTGACTGACTCAAAGAAGTTGACCAAGTTGAGCAAGCATGATCTACCCTTCACAAAACCAAACTGTGTGGGATCCAGAGTTTGGAGATTCCCTATATCCTTTTTTATTAGGTCCATGATGATGGGTTCCATAACTTTGCACGTCAGGCCCATCAGGCTAATGGGGCGATAGTTCCCAGAGTCTGTAGTTGCTCCTCCTTTGTAGAGAGGGATGACTATATCAGTGTGCCATTCAGTAGGGACAAAGCCTGAGGTGAGGCTGTGATTGAACAGGGCACACAGGTGAGGTGCCAGTTCACTCTGTAGTTCATGTAGAACACAACCAAGGATATTGTCAGGTCCCATAGAAGTTGTATTCTTGGTCTTGGACAGTGCTGTTTTAACCTGTGCAGCAGTAATACTGGGTGCCTGGCAATCTACTGGTATTGTGACTGGTCCTTTGGGGTGGGAGGGGTAAGGTTGGCACTGAATTTTCGGCCAATATATTGGCAATATCTGTTGGCTTCGGTATAGGAGGGGCCATTGTGCAGTAGCACAGAGCAAATCTAGGTATTGCTGTGGAAATTCTTTACATAATTGTAGAAGGCCTTGTGGTTGTCTTTACTATCTTCTGCAGTTCTGTTTTCATGGCTAGCTTTAGAGGATTTGATGAGGGATCTCAACTTTTTGTTGAGGCTGATAAGGGAGATTTTTCAGTATTGGGACTTCACCTTATTCCGCATCAGTTCCCTCCTTCTGTTGTAGAGTTGGTTTATGGCAGGGGACCCCCAGATTGGCTTCCTTTTTTTGGAGGAGAGTGTCTTGGTGCTGTTGGGTATGGTGAGATCCATGCATTTGTATACGTGTTCATACAGTGCATTGGTGTATGATTTGGCAGTCATGCAACTATTCTCCATTTTCATGGTTGCCTTGAAGTTAGCCACCTCTGTTATTAGGAGCCCAGAGTTAGCTTTGGAAAAGTTTTTCATGGTGGTTACGTTTGCAGGGGGGTAGGAGGGATGTGGATTTCCAAGGTGATTAGTTTGTGGTCGGATCTAACCAGGGAGGAGTTGATTATTGGTGTAGAGCAGCAGTCGCCCATGTTAGGAATGACCAGGTCAAGGATGTTGCTACCTCTAATGGGGGTAAGAACGAGCTGGTCCAGGGCATTGGAATTAATGAATTCCAGGAAACGTTGGGCAAGTGTATTAGTACATGAGTAGCTTTCCCAGTTAATGGAGGGGTAGTTGAAGTCGCCCAGAATGAGTGTTAGGTTGGACCCTAATATTCTTCAGGGTGCTTAGGAACGTGGAGTGTGAGTCTTGGGACATGGTTGTGGACCTATAGCAGGCTACTACCTGAATCGCTGTCTTACCCAATGTTAGCTCCACCTGAAGTATCTCAGATGTGTTATGTTCGGCTACAAGTCTGGAGGTGTGCACATCCTTTATGAATATGGAAACACCGCCGCCTTTGATGCTTCGGCCCAAGTTCTGGGGCCAAAAGATGTGAAATGAGTTATAGCCTGGTAGTGCAGGGGTGCTTTCTGCTGCCTTGAAGCAGGTCTCTGTTACGGCACAAATGTCGATGTTCTCCATTTTAATGAGTGTTTCGAGCGAGAACATTTTGAGATTTAGACTTCTAGCATTTAGCGGCATGTCCCTCAGATTGCATTTGTTTATAGCTGTTACGGTGGTAATTTGGTCTTTGGAACACCACCTAAAAAAGGCACTATAGGGGGTGGCAAGAGCTCTAGCCAGTATCCAGAAGCCCAGGGGTGACAGAAGCAGGCCATCTCTGGCAAAGCATCGAGGTCTGTCAATCATGTCATCCCAGGCAAATAGATACTGGATCACCTTAGACTGACACCAGAAACTTAGCCAATTGTTGAAATCAATCATTTTCTGCTTGTACTTTGATATCATTCTGAGTGATGTTAGGATGCTGCTCAGGGCCAGGGTCATACCCGCCTGGGCTACATAATCTGAGATCTCCTCCATGTCTCTTTTTATGTAGTCCAGGGAGGTACGTCTCAGGTCATTCACACCCACATGTACAATGACAGAGTCATATTTGTACCTGTTGTTGAGGGACCTGACTGCGTGTGTTATATGGCGGATCCTGGTGCCTGAAAGGCGGTTGACTTTTACTTTCTCCTTATTCAACCTAGTGAATGGGACATCAGTGTGCCTCACTATTGAGTCACCTATGACAAATGTTGGGCATGCTGTTTTGCCTTAGGGGCTTTGTTGAGTGGCACACTGTTTAGGAGAGTTATGTGTCTCGTGATTAGAGTTGTGTTGTGGTGGTCAAGTGCTTTTCTGCCTTGGGTAGATTTTTAATGAGAGTCTCCATGAAGGTGGGTGTGTGGTTTGTGTTTTTATGTGAAGGCAGTCCTGGTGTCTGTTCTGGAAGGCTATATGTTCCATGTGGTGTGGTGCAAGTGTTAACCTTCTCCTCTTGATCAGCTGTTCCGGTCTTGTCTGGAGAGTGCGTGGCTTCCAATTTGAATATATAAGTGCATCTCTCGCAAGTCTGAATGTTGAGAAGTAAGAGGAGAGGGTTGTCAGTGTACATGAGGCAGTTGCTGCATTGCCTCAGGATGCCCAAGTTCACCAGGTTAATAGGAGAAAGCACAGGGAACTGACCTTTAGACATGCCTGGAGGGGTGGGCCTTAATAACAAGTACTGGAGCTGTTTCCTTGTAGAATATTTAGTGCTCATAGCACTTTTGTGTGCTCCAATAATTGCTACAAGAAATCCAGTGAAGTGATAGACTAGTAAGCTAGTAAAAGTGCAGGAGAGGAGAGAACTAGCAGATCTAAAGGAAAAATTGAAGAGCAGACTTTGGTACCGCTCAGAAGCTTACAAACAGTCCTGGATACAGCAAATCTGTATCTGGACTAGACTAGTTACAGGAATGGTAGGAAGCAAGCACAAACATGGGCTTTTAAACCAGAAAATTGAAAGATGGAAAAACTGCCCAAACAGCCAATAAACTACAATTTCTGGGCCAGAAACCACTCCTCCTGTGGTAGAAAGGCTACTTAATGTCTACCACTCTCACTGATAAGCTAGAGGCTTCCCTCCGACTGGTGTCTTTGTGGAGGCAATTTCCCCTGTATTATCTGAGTAATGTCAAAGGGGGCATTATATTCAATGATTGATCTAATGAGGGCTGAGGCAAGGGTGGCAATGACATCCCTAGATCTAGACTATGTCCCTTTGTTTATAAGCTGTGCAACAGAGAAAATCTTTCTTATAACAAGAGACACATGTCAAACATTAGGTCACTGTCCACATAATTTCCTAAATCCAGAACAACTCTGTCAACTCTTAGGGGCTTATTGTCAGTGTAGTAGACCCCTGTGGTAGATGACTTCCCAAAGGATACAGTGATACATTTTTTGGCATTTAGTTTCAGTCCATGACTTTGACACCAGTTATTTATTTGAGGCAAACCATCCTGCAGGATGGCTAAATCATTTGGGAATTCAATGACTGCTTCTAGCTTGCAGTCATCTACAGACTTTGTCAGCCAGAGCCCTTTGTATTAGGTTTTACTTCAGAAAAGTAGATGCCAAACAGTTGATGCCCCAGCACAGAACTCTGGGGGACTCCACTGGTGACTAGTGTCTTTGTGGAGGTAACTCCCCCTTTATTATCTGCGTAATATCTGTTAGCCAGTTGGCAATCCAGTAATTATGTGCAGTGTTAATTACTGCTTACGTGCTGTATGTAACCACTGTGACCCAGTTCTCAGCTGCATCCTACAGTACCCCAGTTTAGAAACTGGAGTCATCAGTACAGTTGGTCTAGCCACTTTCATCCCAAAGGACTGTGAGCTGGGATCAGTTGTTCACACCTATTTCCTCACATTATCTTTCCAGTGATGTGAGCTGTTAGCTGAACTCATGGTACCTGAACTGCATTCACGGCTTTACCTTTGTGTGTCATGTGCACAGGCCAAGCTGTATGATGTATGTCATGTATAGCAGTGCGCTGGCACACTACTGTTGAAGATTAAGTAGAAAGTAAATAATGGAAAGCATTATAATTACAGAAACCTTTATTATTTAGAACCAGCAGGTTACTTCATATTATTTTTTCCCTAAATGAATAGTATTCCACAAGTGATATATTGCTTTAGTGTCTGAAATTCCAAATGAGCAGGCAATGTGTGACTCTGATAATTCAATTTTTTGGAAGTGGGGACAGAATGATGGGTTTCAGTGACAGTCTTGATAAGGCAAACCTTCAGCAGAACATCTGTAAGTGTACACTGCAAACCACAGTTCAAAATGCCACATGTTGCTTGATCACAAAGTGCAAAGCAGAATGCAACAGCTGTACTCACTAAAATTTATTTCCCTGTTGTCTTCTGTATTAATGCCTGTGATGCACAGTTGTGCATAACAGAGCTGTAAAACTCTTCTTCCAATTCCCTGTGTTCATTAATGTCTGTGGTGAATAGTAGCACACAGCAGAGGTATGGGCTGTGTTCCTTTTAAGGTGCCCAATAGCACATTAACATACTCAAGTGCAGTACTTTAAACTGGTTCATAAGATGTTTATGAATATTTTAAGTACACAGATTATGTTAAAGTGTGAAGTTGATGTTAATGTATTATTTTTGTTTACCCTTTGAATTGCATCCATTATTTTCTTACATTCTGAATTTTGGCATGTAAATAAATTATGCTGCATTGACATCATTTTAGATGTTCAGCCACACTCACTTCTCCAGAAACATACTTTGCAGGAGAAAGGGAATACTTCACATAAGAAATTATTAGCAGTTTATTATTTGCTGTTATAATGTAGGCTATTGTCCCTGTTTAATTTCTCCAAGTTTCTTGAGTTTCTAATACCATGATGGGAAGGGACCCTATTCCTAAGTCAAAGTACGATTAAAGTTCATGAAATTAGTATTTCTTCAATCTTAATGTTAGCCAAAAGTGCTCTTCACAGCACCTGCAAAGTGCCCAGAATTGATTCCTTGTGCAGTTTAAATGGAGTTACATGTATCAGTAACATTTCTAAATAAGACTGTCAATGTCTTTTTTATGAGACCCATTGCTCCTACTACTGTTGGCACTGTCTGGGTATCCTCTTTCTACATTGCCCTCATTTCTGCCTACAAATCCTGCTATTTTAAGACTTTGTCTCTCTCTCTCTCTCTCTTTCTCTGTACGTAAGACACTGTAATCATTGGGTGTAGCAATTTCAGTAATCAGTGCTACTTTTGGCTTCTTTTCATGGACTACTATATCTGGTTTTCTTGCATTTGTTTCTTGAACTGTTGGTAATGGGTAAGCCCATGTGATATAATCTTCATCATTCTGGCTCTCTGAAATTAGTGTATCACACCCAGCAACAAAATGTGTGACTGTTTCTAGTTCTGTTTTTTAGAACCTGCATTTGTCTGTTTCTCCCACATGTTCAATGGACTTTGTAAATTGAAGTGTATGTGGTCCACTATGCTGGGCTGCTAATATTAACCTTTCATCTTTTCGTTTAAATTTACCTTCCTTAATCATTTCTACATCAGATCTTGATCGTCATGAAGTTGTTCCATGAGTTTTCTCCACTTGCAACTATATTTATGCCTTTTCCACATTTCTTGCCTTCTCATCTTATCCTTCTCATTATATTCTTTCTTTTGTTTTTCAACACATTCAGTTGCTGCCTGATTTTTGTTTACTTCTGGTTTGGTTTCCGTTCCTCCTTGACACCTCCATGCTTCTGCTAAACAAAGCAGAAAAGTCATGTTAAATTTGTTCTCTTCATGTTTCAAAACTTTCACTATGCTTGGATCTGATGAGGTCAGCAGATATGTATGCAGTCCTACGTTTGCAGATCTATATATGAAACCAATTTTGAGGAGGCCCATACCTCCTACAAAACAAAGAAATGTATAATCTTGGTATACTCTGATTTGTATATATCATTTGATAAGTGTGAAGCATTTTTCTTATTCAACTGATTCAGTACCTTTAGGGGCCAGTCAGTCACCCCAAAGCTGTAAGTTAGAAAAGGAAGAGCAAATTGGTTTATATCTTGGACTTTGTTCCTAGATGTCAGGGCTGTTTTCAGTATTAATTTTAGTCTTCTAAAATATTTTTACTTAGTTTTGTTCACATTTTTTCATATGTTGTGGTTGATCCTTCATCAGTTTCCAAATATTTATACACTCCCTCCTGTTCAAGTTCCATTGTATCACATTCTTGTCCCAGTCTCCCAGACTGATATTTTCTTGGTGCTGCAGGTTTTATGCTTTAAATGTTGCCTTTGCTTATTTATCAAGCCCAAATGACATTCTTATATCATCTGGGAAAGTGTTGACCACTTCAAGTTGTTGCTTTCAGCTTCTCATCTCAAGAACTATACAGTTTCAAATCATCCACATAAAGAATATGAGAAGTCTTTACACTTTGTTGTCTGGGAGCCAAATTTTAACCATGACATAATCTATTAAGTAGACAGCTTAATGGGTTATGAACAAGACAAAAGAAAGGCTGTGACAGAGTCACCCTGGAATTTCCCCCTTGGAATTTTGCCATTTATCATTACTTAGCTCCAAAGTGGTTTGCAACTATTTCATGGTCACTGTAATGTAGTTGACCAAAGTAGGATGTATCTTGTACATCTCTAAGCACTCCATTATCCAAGAATGCTGGATGCTTTCAAATGCTTTTATATAATCTATCCATGCCATACTTAGATTCTTCCCCCTTTTGCAATTCTCCATTATGACTTTAATAACAAATGATCCTTTGTTCCATATGATTTCTTTTGTTACCCTTTTGTTCTATTGCCATGATAGAGTTTTCTTCTAACTGACTATAATCTCTGTCAGCATCATTTTCAGTATATAGTTTATACATTGTCATAAGGCAAGTTATTGGTCTATAGTTTTTAGGATAGCTTGAAGATTCACTCTTAAGGAGGAGTATTGTTTTTCTTGTTGTTAACCGGGTTGATGTCTGTTCAGGGTGCATATATAAGTAATTCTTACTCAGTTAATTATTCGTGTAAAGGTGTTAATCTTTTTAGTGAGAAGTTAGGTATTCCATCTGGGCCTGGGGTTTTCTAGTTAGGAGCTTTTCCTAATTTTATTTCAGTTTCTCTGGCCGTTACTTCATCCCATTTCATGTCCTGAACATTAGAACTTCTTACTGTTGTTTATATTACTTTTCATTAAGAATCTTTGTTATATTTTGCAGGATCTTCATAGACATTTCTCCAACATGTCTATTTTTCTTCTTTCTTTTTTTTTGGTGGTGGTGTTTCTGTTCCTTTTGTTTTGTTTCCCAATTTACTGCAAATCTTTTTTTGGATCATCAATGAATTTCCTATTTTTGTAGTTTTCTTTATCTGCATATCCTCTAGTTTTTTTCTGCCTGTGCTGACATCTTTAGTTTATTATTTGCAATAGTGTACGATAAATCCTGGTCTGTTCTAATACTGCATGTTGTTTTTATCATGTCTAAGTACTTTTGCTGATCTGTTCCGTCTTTGTTGTTTTCTCTATTCTGTACTTTCATGACAGCATTTGATTTCTTCCCTTCCTTTCTCTGTTTTATTGTGATAAAACTTATCTGTTATTAATTTAGTTGCAAAGTAATGTATTCCATTTACTTCTGTTGTATCACATGAATTTCTGTTAATAGTCTTGATTACTGTGTTCATTTGTTTTATCAAACTTCTAACAGTTTTGTCTTTTTGATTTGTGTAGTCTTTTTCTTTTATCAATCTTTAATTTGCCAATCCATCTGTATTAAATCAAGCAACTCTTCTTTATTCTGTTTCCTGCAGGCATTCTACAGAAAATTACAAAACATCCCCCATGACATATTCTCTGCAGCTGCATCCTGCGTCATCTGTTGCACTTTTGTATGGGAACTCTGTAGTCTGTCACTCCACAACATTTACTGTATAAGAGTTGCCACAATTTCCAGGTCCTTTTATTGTTGTGCTACTCCAAATGCACTTTTCTGCTGTGCTGGACTTTCTACACTAAATCTTTCACTTCACAAGTACTCAATAACTTCAGTTTCTATTTCTTTTAACTCTCTCCATTACTAACCCTTTTTTCTACTCCCCCCTTTGTTTTCTTTTTTTTTTATATATATATTGTAAAATCTTCCATATCCGGATGCCTTTGCCTATATTTCTCTTCAGATATCTTTGGTGATGCTTTTTTCTATTGATTAGTTTTGCTTTCTCCTTTGCATAATTATTGTACTGTATTAAATCTGTTTTTCTTTCCTGTGTCCATATTTCCTCTTCAGATGTGTCCCGCTCCACCTGGTTCTCCTTACTTTGGGGGCTCATTGTTCCATCATGCTGTGACATAACCTATATTAGACTTTCTACACTGAATCCTTCACTTTGCCGGTATTCCATAACTGCAGCTTCTATTTGTTTAACTTCTATTTTACTAATTGTCTGTTCTACTTTCCCCCCTTTTGTCATCTTATTTTTTGTATTGTAAAATTTTCCATATGTGGGTGCTTTTGCCTCTATTTCTCTTCAAATATAATTGGAGCTGCTTTTTTGTATTGATTAGTTTGGCTTTCTTCTTTGCATAAATATTACACTATATCAAATGTCTGTATCTCCCATGTCCACATTTCTTTTTTATTCCTTTCAGAAGTCTCTAGATTTTGTTCTTTATATTTTCACATTTAGTCTTTTCTTTTTCCAAAGGCTTCTTGGTTTACATAATATTTCCATGAATCTGCTGTATTAGTGAACACAAATTTGCATTTGAAGCTTATGATAGTTTTCTTGTGCAAGTATTTTTCCCCTCTAGTTTTTCTCTCAATCATTTTGAATATCGTTTATCTGGAAATTGTGGGCTTTTTGCATAATAGTGAGAATTCATAATTTTTTTCATGCTTTCTATAGTCCACTCTATGGCTGTTTCTGGCATGGGAGTTTTCTTGGGTTTTTGTGGACTACTACTTCCTTCTATGACCGGGGGGGGGGGGCATCCTATCTCTGAGCCTGGTCTTATTCCATTGTAAGAATGTTTCTGTGTCTTGAGGATTCTACACTGCCAAGTTTTTCCAGTCCTGGCAC